>NW_023995620.1:0-97583 GCF_015586225.1 Lucilia sericata | reverse complement strand
AACTAACGAACGAACTAACGAACGAACGAACGAACGAACGAACGAACGAACGACTACAACTAACTAACGAAAGAACGAACTAGACTAACTAACTAATAACGAACTAATAACTGAACTAACTACTAACTACTAACTAACTACGATACCAACGAACTAACTAACTAACTAACTAACTAACTGAACAAATTTTTATCTCTTCGTAATCTATGGTGTAACGATTGTCTTCCTAGTAGGACACGCATATGTTAAACAAGTACGAAAGTATAGACGGGCATGGCCGACCATATGATACCCTACTCCACAGAGTATGTTAAAAATGTGCATTATTTTTAATAACAAAGCATACAAGTTGTTTACCTTAATTCCGAAATATTTTAACATATTCTTGAAAAAAGTTATTTTCTAAAAGAGGGGTTATAGGGGGCAATGGTAAATATTAGAGTTATGTATGCTGGATTTCATCGTGATATTAGTGTTTATTAATGAATATTGACCTTCAAGTCATTTTCTGAAGGGGACTTTGTATGGGGGCTAGGGTCAAATAAAATCCGATAATTACGAAAATCGGTAGTATTATTTAGACGTGTATAGAGCTAAGTTTTGCCGATTTTTGTAGCGATACTACAATATCTAACATAATTATGAACTCAAAAGCCCTTTTCGGGCGAAGATATTGACAATTTGCTGTCAATATTGTCTAACAGCAATGGTTTGATTCGTTCCTGCCCTCAAAAGATGATAGGTTCTTTTGTTGAGGTATACATATGAGGTATACCTACCGAAATTTTAGAATATTAAAAAAAAAATACAGCTCTTAAGCTTTCCTTGTTTGAGTCCCTTCTTGTTTATTTTTAACAAATGGGCAGAAGGATATAGCTACAGAAAAATAACTTTTATTTATGAACATTATTATGATGATTTACAAAAGAGAGTATCAAAATCTACAATTTTGATGGGGAATAAAAAAAAATCACAATAATGTGGCATAATTTTACGCTGATATATTCCATTTTATGCTACCGCTTCCTTCTCTTGTCTCAGTTTTTATACCCTACACCACTTTAGTGGGGAGGGTATATTGGGTTTGTGCTGATGTTTGTAACGTACAATAATTTTGGTCCTATACCCACCTTAAAGTATACCAATCGGCTCAGAATCATTTTCTGAGTCGATTTAGCTATGTCCGTCCGTCTGTCCGTCCGTCTGTCCGTCCGTCTGTCCGTCCGTCCGTCCGTCCATGTAAACCTTGTAATCAAACTACAGGTCGCAATTTTGAAGATAATTCAATGAAATTTGGTACATGATCTTCTATTGTCCCAGGGACGAAGCCTATTGAAAATGGTTAAGATCGGTCCATTATTTCACCTAGCCCCCATACAACTGAACCCCCCAATAGGGCTTGTAATCCTTGTAATCAAACTACAGGTCGCAATTTTGAAGATAATTCAATGAAATTTGGTACATGATCTTCTATTGTCCTAGGGACGAAGTCTATTGAAAATGGTTAACATCGGTCCATTATTTCACCTAGCCCCCATACAACTGAACCCCTCGGTTAGGGCTTTTAAAACTTGTAATCAAACTACAGGTCGCAATTTTGGAGATAATTCAATGAAATTTGGCACATGATCTTTTATGGTACCGTAGATGAAGCCTGTTGAAAATGGTTTGCATCGGTCCATTATTTCACCTAGCCCCCATACAACTGAACCCCTCGAATAGGGCTTTTAAAATTTGTAATCAAACTACAGGTCGCAATTTTGGAGATAATTCAATGAAATTTGGCACATGATCTTTTATGGTATTGTAGATGAAGCCTGTTGAAAATGGTTAACATCGGTCCATTATTTCACCTAGCCCCCATACAACTGAACCCCCGAATAGGGCTTTTAAAACTTGTAATCAAACTACAGGTCGCAATTTTGGAGATAATTCAATGAAATTTGGCACATGATCTTTTATGGTACCATAGATGAAGCCTGTTGAAAATGGTTTACATCGGTCCATTATTTCACCTAGCCCCCATACAACTGAACACGCCGAATAGGGCTTTTAAGTTCATAATTATGTTTAATATACTCATATCTCGACAAAAAGCTGCAATAACCAAGTTGTATACAAGACTTGATGACCCCCACGAATTCCATAATAATAGGTTCTCATATGACCCTAGCCCCTATGAAAAGCCCCCATCAAAATTTCACTTAAATGTCCACAATTTTATTCATAAACGGCTTAAGTATGTATATCTAAGGCAAGGTACAATTCAACTTAAATGCTTTATTATGTCAACTAAATCACATTATATTTTTGTCAAAGGTGTAGGGTATTATATGGTCGGCCTCGCCCGACTATAATTTCTTACTTGTTTTATATGAATTATTAACAACGCACATCATTGACATCATCATTATCGTCATATAAGTAACATTTTGATGATTTATGACAAATACTTCATATGTATATGAGTTTATTTTGTTGGTAATTAAATTCCTTTCTAATTTTCTTTCTTATTAAACATTTACTTTTTTTTATTACTCTGTTATTTCTGTTAACCAACTTTATGTGGTATTTTTTTATTTTTTTCTCTTTTTCTGTACAGTCATTGTAGTATTTATGGTCGTTGTCATTATTGCCATTTTAAGCATTAAAATACATAGAATCAAAATCAGATTGTATGAAAAATAAATAGAATTTATTTGCTTGATCATTTATGCAGAATAATGAAGGAAGCCAATCAGCAGAACAAGGCCAAAGACGACAATACAAGAGGGAAAAAATTAGAAAAAAAATATATATTGGAGATAAAACATCAATCAATGTCATTTAAAAAGTAAGGGGGTACTAAAAAAAAATCATACAGCTTATATGCTCATACTCTTGGTTGCAGATATTCATTAAGGTGGCAGAGAGTTGTGTGGTGACCAATAGAGAATAGTTCTATATAAAATATCGATTGTTATATGAGAAATTAAACATAATAATATTCATGGTAAATAGGTCTAATTCGTCTGTTGTAAAAATTTTAGATAGCTTTAAGTTTTATCTTTAATATTCATACATACTTAGGCACCATCATAATATTTAGAACCACACATACGTAAACAATCGCAAATATACTTTTACTACTTGCACACATGCCTCTGTGTGTCAGTATGTTAAAACATACATGTATGTATGTATGTACGTATAACGTCTGTTATTTTTTCCCATGCTACATGAACTCGTATGTATATCTCTTTATTCCTTTAGGAATCACAATACTTAAAACTTATGGCATGTTGTTGAAGACAATTGACCCAAATGCAAATGTTTAAAAATCATTACAATCAACTCATACACACTCAAATATCCACAAAACAGACATACTGACAATATCAGTAAATGTGCATATACATAAATAGTTATAGCAATAGTAACAGCAATAGCAGTGCTACTACTGACAGTGACAGTATTGGTATTAGTATTAGTAGTAGCATAAAACTTACAGTAGCAGCTTGTCTATGAGAGCATAAGTCAAATATACAAACACCAATGACAGTGCTGATTTGAATGATTTCTTTTTTGTCTTTTCTCTTTTGCCTTATACTTTTATAAATTGACATTTGATACGTGTCCCTTCAATAATATTCTAACATTATATAAATCATAAAAAATTGTTAGAAAAACAATATAAAAAAATTATGCTATTAAAATAATGCAGCAATTGTATGATGACTTCTGCTACATTAATACAGTGGGATTTATAGTCCCATAAATATATGTATGTATGTGTGTATAATGGTTCTTTTAATACTGCTGCTATTGTTTTATATTGAAACTAATTTGAAGTTGTGATGAAATAAAAGTTATTAGAGAGAATGATCTAAAAATTAATGAATCTTTTATAATCATCAACACAAGTGTTGCAAAATTAAGTTTTGCATCGATCATATTACCACGATGTAATAATTTTTTACATACGAAGTGAAGCTGTTATGGGACATCGACCGTTATTAATTGAAAACAATGGAGACAGACAGACAGACAGACAAACAGAAAAGCAGACAGACAGATAGACAGACAGATAGACAGATAGATAGACAGACAGATAGACATATAGACAGATAGACAGATAGATAGATAGATCTATAATAGATAGATAGATAGATAGATAGATAGATAGATAGATAGATAGATAGATAGATAGATAGATAGATAGATAGATAGTAGATAGATAGATAGATAGATAGATAGATAGATAGATAGATAGATAGATAGATAGATAGATAGTAGATAGATAGATAGATAGATAGATAATAGATAGATAGATAGATAGATAGATAGATAGATAGATAGATAGATAGATAGATAGATAGATAGTAGATAGATAGATAAGATAGATAGATAGATAGATAGATAGATAGATAGATAGATAGATAGATAGATAGATAGATAGATAGATAGATAGATAGATAGATAGATAGATAGATAGATAGATAGACAGATAGATAGATAGATAGATAGATAGATAGATAGATAGATAGATAGATAGATAGATAGATAGATAGATAGATAGATAGATAGATAGATAGATAGATAGATAGATAGATAGATAGATAGATAGATAGATAGATAGATAGATAGATAGATAGATAGTAGATAGATAGATAGATAGATAGATAGATAGATAGATAGATCGATAGATAGATAGATAGATAGATAGATAGATAGATAGATAGATAGATAGATAGATAGATAGATAGATAGATAGATAGATAGATAGATAGATAGATAGATAGATAGATAGATAGATAGATAGATAGATAGAAGATAGATAGATAGATAGATAGATAGATAGATAGATAGATAGATAGATAGATAGATAGATAGATAGATAGATAGATAGATAGATAGACAGGACAGACAGACAGACAGACAGACAGACAGACAGACAGACAGACAGACAGACAGACAGACAGACAGACAGACTGACTGACTGACTGACAAAAAGACAGACAGACAGACAGACAGACAGACTGACTAACAAAAAGACAGACAGACAGACAGACAGACAGGCTGACTGACTGACAAAAAGACAGACACACAGACAGACTCCTAGGAGATCATTAAAATTTCCCAAAATACAAATGAAATGACAAAATCAATATACCCACCATCTTCCTTGCATTTCTGTAAAATAACATTTTCCTTACTAATCAGCGTAGTTTCTTTTTAATTACTCATTATTGTTTATTCATAATAAAAACATTGTTAACAAGTAATCATTAACTATACTTGAGAAAAACGAATAAAAGAACAATTTAGAGTGCTATATTCGGCTGAGCCGAATCTTAAATACCCTCCACCAGCAACTTTTGTATTAATACATTTCTAATTAATAAAATATTTGTAGAAATAAGTTTTCTCATGTCTTAAATAGAAAAATCACAAGATTTAAACAGCTTAAATCTACTACAATTCCAAGATTTACTGAACATTAGAAACGCCACTTTCTTTTAAATTTTTATAGCGCCCTAAGATATGCTTTAGCGATATCTCGTATTTGCATGTATGCATGTGTGTGAAAGATTTAAGGATTTTAAAAATACATACATATATATAATTTTGTTCTACACAAATTGATAATGCAAATAGTTAAATACGGTTAAAGCGCTTTTAGGGGCAGGACCTAGTATGAGAGATATGACCAAATATAGACCGATCGTGAAAAATTTTTGAAATAGCATTAAGTGCTTTTTGCATTACAAAATAGTATTTATGAACAAAAATAGTATTTATTTATATCATTATTTGGCAATGAGTTATGTGCCTTTAAGTGTTTTTCTGAAAGGGACCTTGTATGGGAGCTATGAGCAATTATGGATCGATAGGAAAACAATTTCACAGTAATGTTTCTCTGTATATGAGCAATATTTTTGCCAAACTTTATATGGATATCTTAATTTAGTAATGAGTTATGTGCGTTTAAGTGATTTTCGGGAGGGGACCTTGTATGGGAGCTATGACCAGTTATGGACCGATCGGAAAAAATTATCTGTAATATTTCTGTGCATATGAGTAATATTTGTACCATATGGGTATCTTAATTACGTAATGAGTTATGCGCGTTTAAGTGATTTTCGGGAGGGGACCTTGTATGGGAGCTATGACCAATTATGGACCGATCGAAAAAAATTTTCACGGTAATATTTCTGTGCATATGAGTAATACTTGTGCCAAATTTTATATTGATATCTTAATTTAGTAATGAGTTATGCGCGTTTAAGTGATTTTCGGGAGGGGACCTTGTATGGGAGCTATGACCAATTATGGACCGATCGGAAAAAAATTTCACAGTAATATTTCTGTGCATATTGGCAATACTTACGCCAAATTTTATTTGGATATCTTAATTTAGTAATGAGTTATGCGCGTTTAAGTGATTTTCGGGAGGGGACCTTGTATGGGAGCTATGACCAATTATGGACCGATCGGAAAAAACTTTCACAGTAATATTTCTATGCATATGGGCAATACTTATACCAAATTTTATATGGATATCTTAATTTAGTAATGAGTTATGCGCGTTTAAGTGATTTCCGGGAGGGGACCTTGTATGGGAGCTATGACCAATTATGGACCGATCGAAAAAAACTTTCACAGTAATATTTCTATGCATATGGGCAATACTTACACCAAATTTTATTTGGATATCTTAATTTAGTAATGAGTTATGCGCGTTTAAGTGATTTTCGGGAGGGGACCTTGTATGGGAGCTATGACCAATTATGGACCGATCGGAAAAAAATTTCACAGTAATATTTCTATGCATATGAGCAATACTTATACCAAATTTTATTTGGATATCTTAATTTAGTAATGAGTTATGCGCGTTTAAGTGATTTTCGAGAGGGGACCTTGTATGGGAGCTATGACCAATTATGGACCGATCGGAAAAAAATTTCACAGTAATATTGCTATGCATATGGGCAATATTTATACCAAATTTTGTTTGGATATCTTAATTTAGTAATGAGTTATGCGCGTTTAAGTGATTTTCGGGAGGGGACCTTTTATGGGAGCTATGTCCAATTATGGACCGATCCATAAAATTTTTCCTCTGAAAGAATTCTATTGACATATGATTTTAATTTGTGAAATTTTGTGAAGATATCGACATTGTGGCGGAAGTTATTAACAAAAAACCCATTTTCCGGGAATATGTACTTTTGTATGGGAGGTATATGAAATTGTGGACCGATTCTGGCAATTTTCAGCAGGGATCAAGATCTTGTGCAGAAACGAATGTATGGTGATTTCCATGGAATTATCTTGCATAGTTTTCAAGAAAACTACATCAGAATGTGTAAAAAAGGCTTATTTTTTCCGAGGTTGTTTTAAATTTTGATTCATAACTTTTCCCGGTGTGAACCGATTTTGCCCATTTTCAATACCAAACAACTTAGGAAAATGAAGAACATTTTGGGTGAATTTGGTTAAACTCTATTGCTTCGTTTTATCGTGAGCGTGTTTTACACAGACAGACGGACAGACGGACAGACGGACATAGCTAAATCGACTCAGAATTTGATAAGGACCCAGAATATATATACTTTGTTGGGTCTCAGATGAATATTTCTTGGTGTTACACACGGAATGACAAAGTTATATATACCCTCTATCACCACTGATGGTGGTGGAGGGTATAAAAAAAAACAATCATAAACATTAGAATTATGATTGCCACTTGTAAACTGCATACAATTATTATTGTAACAATTGTAGTCATTAAATGTAACAACTACTAATTTCTATAATCAGTCATGTTTGTGTACGCAGTTGTAAGCAAAATCTGCACTTTCCTTCAATTCTAACATACGTTACCTAATACCTCTGTGAATTGTAACTTGGCTCAGCAAAAGAACTAAAGTATTATTGTTACTTTTTAATTGGAAACCTCATCATTAGGGTATGCTATAGAATCTGTTCATCTTAGTTGTGCTTTTTATAAAAGCATACATATGGGAGTATAAAATTTATCACTGCAAAATGTATTGAATTGTAATTAATTTCTAAAGTAAAATAGTTTGATAAAAAGACGAGTGAATTGTGATGGGGCTGATTTTGTTTATCATTTTTGAAATACAAATTTACATACATTAAAAGCAAACCACTTTCACTTCATAATATTTAAGAAAATTTCATGTATAACACGAAATATTATTTAATATTATGAAGGAATAGTCGGGCATGGCCGACCGTATAATACCCTATACTAATGACTATGTTAAAAATGTGTATTACTTTTTAAAAAATGAAGCATTTAATTCAATCAAAGTTATTTATGTAGAATTTAATCGTGTTATTAGTGTTTATAAGTGAATTTTGACCTTCAAGTCATTTTCTGAAGGGGAGTTTGTATGGCGGCTAGGGTCAAATGAGGTCTGATTATTACAAAAATCGACAATGTCATTTAATCTTCTATAAAACTAAATTTTGCCGATTTTTTGTTGGCATACTCGAACATATAACATAATTATGAGCTCAAGAGCCCTATTCAGTGCGAACGGTTGTATGGGGGCTAAGCGAAATAATTTACCGATTTCAACCATTCAAAAATTTCTACCTGTAACGTGCGTACATGTTTTACATTGGCAAACACAGACATACATATAGACGGATGGACGGACGGTAACTAAATAGACTCAGAAAGTTATACTAAAATATTTCATACAATTTCGTATATATTACGATGCAATTTTGTGGTCCGAAATCACGAAGGATTCGTACTATGTATGCCATTTTTCGTATATATCAGGCATAGATTATTTTTAGAGTAGTAACTTTAAGTTGGAAATTTTTAAATGAAAATAATGGATTTTTACAAAATTCCCAATTGCAACATGTGTCCGAACATTGTTATATGATGTAATATTACTCACTCATGTTAGGCCGCATATTATGAGCATTTTTAGATCCATGCCAGCATCAAATGGAACAATTTCATTCGTTACAACATACATAGCTATGATAGTCTGGCTAGATTTCAATAGAGTTTGGCGGCGATACGATTAGAAGGCTTTTTATACCCTACACCACTTTAGTGGGGAGAGTATATTGGGTTTGTGCTGATGTTTATAACGCACAATAATATTGATTCTACTTCCACTTTAAATTATACCAATCGGCTTAGAATCATTCTAAGTCGACTTAGCTCGTCCGTCCATCTGTTCGTCCGTCCGTCCATGTAAATTATGTACATCAAGGAACAAAACCCATTGAAAATTTTTGAGATCGGTACATTACTTCACCTAGCCCCATACAACTGAACCCCCGAATACGGCTTGTAAACGTTGTTATCAAACTATTGGTCGCAATTCCAATGAAATTTTGTACATGATCTTCAATTGTTCCATGCACGCCGTCTATTAAAAATGGTTAATATCGGCCTACTATTTCACACAGGCCCCATATATCTTAACCTCCCTGAAAGCTCTTTTGTGCACATAACTATGTTTAACTTTGTTTAATATACTCGTATCTCGACAAAAAGCTGCACATCTAAGTTTTATACTTGCCTTGATGACCCTTTAGAAAATGAGTTAAATGTCCACAGTTCACAAAGGTTAATGTCGCGATGAAATGTTCAGAAATACATTTTGTAAACGTAGAATCTTCCATCAAATTTTATGAGGATCGGCCCACATTACCTTCCAGCCTTAATATATAAAGCCAATTTCAGAAAATAAGTTTTTCATCAATAAATTGCTTAAATATATCGGAAGTAAAACAATTGGTCAGCCAAGCCCGACTATAATTTCTTACTTGCTTTCCGTGTGATCTCTTACTCGTTACTTTTCATAGCAATTTCATTTTATATCATTCAGGCAACAGTTTCGACATCCAAAATTCTCATACTCAATTCTAATCCTTGCTTTTCTTCAAATCCTTGAGTTTTTAAACATTTTGAAATTACAACTTGAGCTATGGTACACAAACCGGATATAAAATGGGCTTATCAGCCGATCAGTATCTATCATCCTTTTAGTGTCCTACGAATTTGATGCAAATCGTTTTAGTAGTTTTTTGTATTTATCTTAAAACGAAATACTTGCTTTGCAAATATTACTAACGTCAAATTTTTCACAAAAGTTACACCTGTTCTTAGAAAACAGAATCTAATAAAATTTACAACTTTTCAATACAGTAAAGAAAATTGATAAACCTTTTTCATACAATCTCATACACTCATATAAATATTCATTTACTCTTCTACTCTGACACTTGTTGTAAATTTGTTTTAATCTGCATTATACTTGCTGTTGTAAAATAGCAATACCAGTATCATCAAAATTTTTTTTTAAGTATTTGCTAAAAGAATAATGAGTTTTTAAATAATTTGAGTTTTAACAATTTATGCATAGAATAAGGTTTAAGCTTTATGCAAATGATAATGTTTTATACAGTTTTTGGGCCACATAGAAAAAATGGGGGAAAAAAATTACAATGAAAACTTAGAAAAAAATATAATTAAAAACCTTAGGGATTTTATATGGTAGCAGCAGAACAAGAAAGTTTTCAAATGGCTTGAAAACCAGACTATGAAAAAGTATCGAAGTGGAAGTTAAATTACGAAAAATAAAATACTCGTTCATTAATTAAAACATGAAATCAATTAAAAAACTTGGTTAAACTTAATACGAAAAAAAATGAAAGAAAACCACAAACACTTTTTTGTTATTTTGGATTAAACCATAATAAAATGTTAAACATTTTAATTTGATGTCTAAGAGTAGGAAGGGATGTAAGAGGAAGTGTTGGGACTTATAAAACGGGAACGTGTAATTGAGAAAAATGATTAATTGTTTTGTATTAGAGAAATTATTTTAAAGTTGTTAACAGGGAAATTTTTCACTTTAAAGTTAGTGAATGAGTAGATAGCATTTTTATACCCTCCACCACCATCAGTGGTGATAGAGGGTATATATAACTTTGTCATTCCGTGTGTAACACCAAGAAATATTCATCTGAGACCCAACAAAGTATATATATTCTGGGTCCTTATCAAATTCTGAGTCGATTTAGCTATGTCCGTCTGTCCGTCTGTCTGTGTAAAACACGCTCACGATAAAACGAAGCAATAGAGCTTAACCAAATTCACCCAAAATGTTCTTCATTTTCCTAAGTTGTTTGGTATTGCAAACGGGCAAAATAGGTTCACACCGGGAAAAGTTATGAATCAAAATTTAAAACAACCTCGGAAAAAAATAAGCATTTTTTACACATTCTGATGTAATTTTCTCGAAAACTACGCAAGATAATTCAATGGAAATCACCACACATTCGTTTCTGCACAAGATCTTGATTCCTGCTGAAAATTGCCAGAATCGGTCCACAATTTCATATACCTCCCATACAAAAGTACATATTCCCGGAAAATGGGTTTTTTGTTAATAACTTCCGCCACAATGTCGATATCTTCACAAAATTTTACAAATTAAAATCTTATGTCAATAGAATTCTTTCAGAGGAAAAATTTTATGGATCGGTCCATAATTGGACATAGCTCCCATACAAGGTCCCCTCCCGAAAATCACTTAAACACGCATAACTCATTACTAAATTAAGATATCCAGATAAAATTTGGTATAAGTATTGCCCATATGCATAGAAATCTTACTGTGAAAGTTTTTTCCGATCGGTCCATAATTGGTCATAGCTCCCATACAAGGTCCCTCCCGAAAATCACTTAAACGCGCATAACTCAGTACTAAATTAAGATATCCATATAAAATTTGGTATAAGTATTGCTCATATGCATAGAAATCTTACTGTGAAATTTTTTTCCGATCGGTCCATAATTGGTCATAGCTCCCATACAAGGTCCCCTTCCGAAAATCACTTAAACGCGCTTATCTCATAACTAAATTAAGATATCCATATAAAATTCGGTACAAATATTACCCATATGCACAGAAATATTATTGTGAAATTTTTTTCCGATTGGTCCATAATTGATCATAGCTCCCATACAAGGTCCCCTCCCGAAAATCACTTAAACGCGCATAACTCATTACTAAATTCAGATATCCATACAAAATTTGGTACAAGTATTGCCCATATGCATAGAAATATTACTGTGAATTTTTTTTCCGATCGGTCCATAATTGGTCATAGCTCCCATACAAGGTCCCCTCTCGAAAATCACTTAAACGCGCATAACACATTACTAAATTAAGATATCCATATAAGGTTTGGTTGAAGTATTACTCATATGCACAGAAATATTACTATGAAATTTTTTTCCGATCGGTCCATAATTGGTGATAGCTCCCATACAAGGTCCCCTCCCGAAAATCACTTAAACGCGCATAACTCATTACTAAATTAAGATATCCATATAAAATTTGGTATAAGTATTGCCCATATGCATAGAAATGTTACTGTGAAATTTTTTCCGATCGGTCCATAATTGGTCATAGCTCCCATACAAGGTCCCCTCCCGAAAATCACTTAAACGCGCATAACTCATTACTAAATTAAGATGTCAATATAAAATTTGGCACAAGTATTACTCATATGCACAGAAATCTTACTGTGAAATTTTTTTTCGATCGGTCCATAATTGGTCATAGCTCCCATACAACGTCCCCTCCCGAAAATCACTTAAACGCGCATAACTCATTACTTAATTAAGATATCCATATGGTACAAATATTACTCATATGCACAGAAATATTACAGATAATTTTTTTTTTCCGATCGGTCCATAACTGGTCATAGCTCCCATACAAGGTCCCCTCCCGAAAATCACTTAAACGCACATAACTCATTACTAAATTAAGATATCCATATAAAGTTTGGCAGAAATATTGCTCATATACTGTGAAATTGTTTTCCTATCGATCCATAATTAATCATAGCTCCCATACAAGGTCCCTTTCAGAAAAACATTTAAAGGCACATAACTCATTACCAAATAATGATATAAATAAATACTATTTTTGTTCATAAATACTATTTTGTAATGCAAAAAGCACTTAATGCTATTTCAAAAATTTTTCACGATCGGTCTATATTTGGTCATATCTCTCATACTAGATCCTGCCCCTAAAAGCGCTTTAACCGTATTTAACTATATTATATATATGTATGTATTTTTAAAATCCTTAAATCTTTCACACACATGCATACATGCAAATACGAGATATCGCTAAAGCATATCTTAGGGCGCTATAAAAATTTAAATGAAAGTGGCGTTTCTAATGTTCAATAAATCTTGGAATTGTAGTAGATTTAAGCTGTTTAAATCTTGGGATTTTTCTAGTTAAGACACGAGAAAACTTATTTCTACAAATATTTTATTAATTAGAAATGTATTAATACAAAAGTTGCTGGTGGAGGGTATTTAAGATTCGGCTCAGCCGAATATAGCACTCTAACTTGTTTATTTAAAAGATTTATTGGAAATTTATAGGAATTTATGGAAAACTTCAGCTTTTTCTTTTGGGATCTGTCACATTTTAAAGCGACAAATAAACACATACTCGACTGGTGGAAGGACAGACAAGACAAGAACATTTTAGAGTCAACTTTTGTTTATAAATATTTCAATGTTCTACAAATGGTTTGAAAATATATTTCCATAGAAAATCTATTTTTATATGAAAAATTTAAAATTTTCTCAAAAATTTTATGAAGTATTTAAAACAAATTGGAATATTAATCTAATTACCAATAAAATCTTATAATCTTAACATTAAGATTTTCACCTACCGAAGTGTGGCAGACAAAATATACTGGCATTCACCTTGAATTTACAAAAATTTCAATTTATAATTGAAATTGCTTCTCACTCCAAACTTTTCACTTTCTCTCTGCTAAAGTTTTTAATTGTGTATTTAACCATTAAATGGAAATCAATTACTTACTTTTTACGATATCAACAAAGATTTTATGCTGCAAAATAAACAAAAATAAAATCTATAGTCATGATATCGGCATAGTCATGACAAATAAACCGATTTAATTTGGATACAAAACAACCGGATATTTTTAGAAGCGTTGTAGAATTTTGTTTTAATATGCAAAATGACCAGTTATACAGACACATAAAAGTAAATTGTCAGAAAATGAATGAGTATTTGTATAAATAGTTTAGTCAAAAGCCATGACGGCAACACAGTGGCTGAAAAATGTTATTTGAACTTTTAAATGGATATAATTTTACATATGAAATAAATTCCATTTTAAAGTTATTATCCATAACAGTTCCACTGTATATGACAATATAACGTTGTATCCACAGCACAAAGTCTACAAATATTTAAATTCAAAAATGTCCATACACACAAATGCCAAAATATAACAATTTTGTTTCCCTATATGAATTTTAAAATATTGTACATTGTGTCAAGGCTTTGAGGCTTCTTTAATACAAATCATTTGAAAACCCAAAAAAATTAAACGAACAGAAATGAACAAACTAAAAAAATGCGGTAACAAAACTAACATTGAAATCAGTAAATATTAGTTGGTATGTATAAGTATTTCTATACTTACAATCGGTTTACACTAAAAGTCATAAATCTGAAGATTTATAATATTATTTCATTATTCCACTGGTTTTAAACAAGGTATGATTTTATATCTATCTATCTATCTATCTATCTATCTATCTATCTATCTATCTATCTTCTATCTATCTATATATCTATCTATCTATCTATCTATCTATCTATCTATCTATCTATCTATCTATCTCTATCTATCTATCTATCTATCTATCTATCTATCTATCTATCTATCTATCTATCTATCTATCTATCTATCTATCTATCTATCTATCTATCTATCTATCTATCTATCTATCTATCTATCTATCTATCTATCTATCTATCTATCTATCTATCTACTCTATCTATCTTCTATCTATCTATCTATCTATCTATATCTATCTATCTATCTATCTATCTATCTATCTATCTATCTATCTATCTATCTATCTATCTATCTATCTTATCTATCTATCTATCTATCTATCTATCTATCTATCTATCTATCTATCTATCTATCTATCTATCTCTATCTATCTCTATCTATCTATCTATCTATCTATCTATCTATCTATCTATCTCTATCTATCTATCTATCTATCTATCTATCTATCTATCTATCTATCTATCTATCTATCTATCTATCTATCTATCTATCTATCTATCTATCTATCTATCTATCTATCTATCTATCTATCTATCTATCTATCTATCTATCTATCTATCTATCTATCTCTATCTATCTATCTATCTATCTCTATCTATCTATCTATCTATCTATCTATCTATCTATCTATCTATCTATCTATCTATCTATCTATCTATCTATCTATCTATCTATCTATCTATCTATCTATCTATCTATCTATCTATCTATCTATCTACTATCTATTCTATCTATCTATCTATCTATCTATCTATCTATCTATCTATCTATCTATCTATCTATCTATCTATCTATCTATCTATCTATCTATCTATCTATCTATCTATCTATCTATCTATCTCTCTATCTATCTATCTATCTATCTATCTATCTGATCTATCTGATCGATCTTCTATCTATCTATCTATCTATCTTATCTATCTATCTATCTATTCTACTGCTATCTATCTATCTATCTATCTATCTATCTATCTATCTATCTATCTATCCTATCTTATCTATCTATCTATCGATGTTTTGAGTCATTACGAACTCTATGAGAGCATGTCAACTCTTACCCGACTGACCACTAACTCTCCTCAGTTTTGGACCTAATGTACTTTTATTGGCCTATGACAAATGCATTGTTGGGACACTCTTATTGCAATGAACAATATGAAGTTGGATGTGCCCACAGACTATTTGGAAAGTTTCCGAAAAATAACAAACAAACATGTGTGTAGACTGAAAAATCAACACAATAAAAATTGCTTAAATTTTTTTCTTCTTTTTGTAAAAGAAAACATAAAACACTAAAAATACAAAAATGAAAAATTTGCTAAAATAAAATATTTTTTCTATTTCTATTGCTCTAACAGAACAGAGAAGTTTTGAACTGGAATCGTTATGTTTATTAAGTTTTAAGGATATATCATTAATCGATATTTGCTTTAATTATTTTAGGGGAAATTAATTGTCTACTTAAACTACAAATGATAAAACAAACATTAATTTGGAATTTATGGTTAAAACATTTAAGGTGCTGGAACATTTTTAGACTTAGTTACATGCCAATGAAATTAAAAGAAAATAATACTTAATAATTTTTTTTATTTTTTAATATTTTACATTCAAAATGAATCTTTTAAGTTTCTGTAGTGTCTCTGAAAATTGATTTTATTTCAACTTTTAGTTGCTGTAACCAAATTGCCAAAATAACAAGAGAAAAACCAAAATGTACATAATGGCCTAAAGAAATGGTGATGCATGTGGTAAATTATGGAGCAATATATTTTATTTAAACAATACATTAAACATTTTCATGTATAGACACACTTTTTCTATGTTTTCCATTTACACTCACAAAAAAAGAACCCAAAAGAATATAGTTCGGCATGTCTGATATCTTATGCCAGATATATAAAATAATTATATATTATGATCAACTCTTAATATTTTCGATTTAATATCGAAGTATCATATCAAAATAAGTTTACAAGGGTCAATAAATTTGGGTATATTTGGCTAAGTTTTATAAATGTAAAATTTTTCTTAAAATGAAGATCTATAGTCTTACTATAATATTATCAAAGTAATATGGACGGATATGGTAAAATTGAAAAGTATTGGATGTTCAAACTTTCAGCATATATTATGCGTCCCCACAATAGTGATGTAGGGAATAAATATTTTCAAAACTAAAATGCATCACATACATATAAAGTGGAAAATTTATTACTTGTACTAAATTTTTATATTTTATTTTGTCTAATATTTTAACTTTTGAGTATTTTGTGTCGTGTGTCCTGCTTAAGCAACAAACAAACAAACAAAAACAACAAGAACAAGAGTACTAGAAATTGTTACAAACATTTGCTTAGTTGTAGGAATGATAAGTATAAAGACGAAAAAGGAAGAAGAAAAAACTAGAGAAAAAACAAACGGAAATGACCAATTTGGTTTGTTTAGGTCGTTGCCACTTGAAAGTGCAATAAAAATAATAGTAATAGCCATACTCATACACATGCTTACTTACATAACTGTAAGTGTATATACTTGCTTGAACTTAACAACATACTATCTTCAACAGTTTCTATATCTAAACACATATCTACATATTCATGTATTTTAAATCAAGTGTATCTGTTGGACTTTTACTTGTAGACCTAAATTATTGCATAAAACATTTAAAGTAGGAAATTTGTACACTCTAAATACTTGTTAGATACACTTGTATGTACAATGAATGTTTGTGCTCTTACACGTATTATGGTATACATATGTCAGCATTATAAAAACATAAACCCAGCAGTTTTTATATCTCTCATATTGATTTTGTTATTAAATGAAAATAATGCATTAAATCCCTTTTAATTACACGAATAATACTCATCATCAAACGGGCAGATATTTAATGATATATATATCAATATATATATATATATATATATATATATATATATATATATATATATATATATATATATATATATGTATATATATATATATATATATATATATATATATATATATATATATATATATATATTTGTAACTGACCCAGAACTCAAATAGAACTGAACTGAACTAGAACTGAACTAGAACTGAACTAGAACTGAACTAGAACTGAACTAGAACTGAACTAGAACTGAACTAGAACTGAACTAGAACTGAACTAGAACTGAACTAGAACTGAACTAGAACTGAACTAGAACTGAACTAGAACTGAACTAGAACTGAACTAGAACTGAACTAGAACTGAACTAGAACTGAACTAGAACTGAACTAGAACTGAACTAGAACTGAACTAGAACTGAACTAGAACTGAACTAGAACTGAACTAGAACTGAACTAGAACTGAACTAGAACTGAACTAGAACTGAACTAGAACTGAACTAGAACTGAATTAGAACTGAACTAGAACTGAACTAGAACTGAACTAGAACTGAACTAGAACTGAACTAGAACTGAACTAGAACTGAACTAGAACTGAACTAGAACTGAACTAGAACTGAACAAGAACTGAACTAGAACTATGTTGGAATTGAATAATTTCGAATTCAATCATGTGAAATTTGTTACAAGTACTGCAGGGTACACATGAAACATTGTTTATAGTATTTCACCAAATGGCACCCTCCGTATGTGCCTACATCTGTATTAAAGTATATAAAGCTATTAAGGTTTATAGGCCATTTCCAATAAACTATACCTTAATATCGTGGGCATTATAATTTTATTAAGGTGTTTTATACGCTTTGTTGCCAATTTTAGCCGTGAATATTAAATTGTTTTTGTAGATTATAAATCAATTGCGTATAGACTTGATTTAAAAGTCATCTCAAATGGCCAAACTAAATTCGATTAACAAACATTTAAAAAGTAATATTCATACACATGTGTGTATGTGAGTTCAGAGGACCCTTTGTGGTTGTGCTGCAAACCTGAATCTGCCGATTATATTTCAATGTGTTATAAACTGATTTACAAAACATATATATGTATACCAACAATATTGCACGATATAAAAATTGAATACAATTTATCTGTGAATGATCATCAATTAAAACAAATATAGTTCTTTTTAAAATATTTTAAGTAATAAAATACTAAATAACTAAAATAATTTTTTTCTATTCCTTTACTCAATTTTATTAATTAAGTATAAATATGTTTTTTAATTAAACTTGTTTTTCTAAAATTTTATTTATTTATTTTTAAAGTTTTTAATAAAATAACAACAATTTACAAACAATATTTATTTAAATATTCTTGAAGTTATTTGTTATTATTTATTTTAATTTGCAACTTTTTTTGTTAAATTTTAAATGTATAATTAAATTATTTCAAAGCTTTTGAAAAACTAAGAAGTTTTATAATAAATAAATATAATTTTATGTGAAAATTATTATAAAAATAAACTTTTTTCGTTCTTCTAAATAAAATTGTAGGAAACTTACAAGAACTTTATTTTCTTTAATTTGCCTATTAACGCACCGCAATATACAGGTACAAGACCAACGGTATAACTAACCAAATGTTCAAATAATTTATATGGCTGCACGTTAAAAACGTCTAAGTCGACTTATACATTAAAAATATTATTTATTTCGTGAAACAAAATATTCTGAAACTTAAATATGTTAACTTCTCCATATTTGTTTTCAGCTATTTTAGAGGCAATTTATCTACAACGTTTTTCGAGTTAGCTTGTTATTGCTTGTGACCAGAGATATGTACATATAATAAAGTCAACAACTTCAATAATACAAAATATTAAACTTTTTTCTTCTATTATGCATAATTTTCAGTCCAAAAAGTAAGTGTACAATAATATACTTATTTTTATGAAACGAACTTGGTTTATTTTCTTCTTCTAGCAAAACTAAAAGAAAAAGTTTTTGTTTCTATTTGTAATTACAATGTGTACAAAAGAAAAAAACAACAACAAGTCAACATTAAAATGGCCAAAGAACAAGTATAAAAATGTCAAAGAGAAGAAGTGGATGAAATTAAAAAAAGAATCGTTGAAAATAAAACAAGTAAGAAATTATAGTCGGGCCAGGCCGACCATATAATACCCTACACCTTTGACAAAAATATAATGTGGTTTATTTGCCATAATAAAGCATTTAAATTGAATTATACCTTGCCTCAGATATACATACTTAAGCCGTTTGTTGTTGAATAAAATTGTGGACATTTAAGTGAAATTTTGATGGGGGCTTTTCATAGGGGCTAGGGTCATATGAGGACCTATTATTATGGAATTCGTTAGGGTCATCAAATCTTGTATAGAACTTGGTTTTTGCAGCTTTCTGTCGAGATATGAGTATATTAAACATAATTATGAACTTAAAAGCCCTATTCGGCGGGTTCAGTTGTATGGGGGCTAGGTGAAATAATGGATCGATGTAAACCATTTTCAACAGGCTTCGTTTACGGTACCATAAAAAATCATGTGCCAAATTTCATTGAATTATCTCCAAAATTGCGACCTGTAGTTTGATTACAAAGCCCTATTCGGGGGGTTCAGTCGTATGGAGGCTAGGTGAAATAACTTTGTCTACGGTACCATAAAAGATCATGTGCCAAATTTCATTGAATTATCTCCAAATTTGCGACCTGTAGTTTGATTACAATGTTTAAAAGCCCTATTCGGGGGTTCAGTTGTATGGGGGCTAGGTGAAATGATGGACCGATGTACACCATATTCAACAGGCTTCATCTACGGTACCATAAAAGATCATGCGCCATATTTCATTATCTCCAAAATTGCGACCTGTAGTTTGATTACAAGGTTTACATGGACGGACGGACGGACAGACGGACGGACATAGCTAAATCGACTCAAATGATTCTGAGCCGATTGGTATACTTTAAGGTGGGCATAGGACCAATATTATTGTGCGTTACAAACATCAGCACAAACCCAATATACCCTCCCCACTGAAGTGGTGTAGGGTACAAAAAGCAATGCCATTAACAAAGTAAACAATTACCTACATACATACATATTGTAGTATTTTGCCACTTTGACGGGCTCGCCAAAAATTTTTTTGGAAGTACAAATTACCATCAACTAAATTCAAAATACATACGTACATTTCAAAAGACATTCAAAGTACATGCTTATGCTTATTAAGTTTATTAAGTTTTCAAAACAATTGTTATATTTATTCAGAGATTTTTTAAGAGTAAAAAATTTTGTTCGCATAAAACTTCGATCAAATATTCGAAAATATTTACATTTCCATAGTTTGTACTTAAGTTCGCAAAATTTCAAAAAATTCGGACTAGAAACACTCGTTACATCATTACATGGACAGACAGACGGACATAGCTAAATCGACTCAGACAATGATTCTAAGCCGATTGGTATACTTTAAGATGGGTAATAGGACCAATATTATTGTACGTGCCAAACATCAGCACAAATCCAATATAACCTCCCCACTAAAGTGGTGTAGATTATATTGGATTACCTTAGCTTTTCATTCTCAAGTTGATACGTATGAGTACTTTTTATTTAGAACTGCATACTAAAAATTAAGTATACGTCACATATTATAAAAATGTTAATGTTTTCACTCAGAAATTAAATTTTGGTGGGAAATAAAAGTGATCACAAATTGTAATCCTTTTTGAACTAGGGCCTCAAGTTTAACTAGAAAATGAACCATCTTCAAAATTGCGACCTGTACTTTTAGGGGGACCGATCATAACCATTTTCAATAGGCGTTGTCCCTGAGATAATAAAAGATTATGTACCAAATTTCATTGAATTATTTTCAAAATTGAGACCTGTTGTTTGATTACAAAGTTTACATGGACTTCATAAAATTATTCTAAGCTGATTGATATACTTTAAGATGGGTATAGGACAAACATTATTGGTCGCTATAAACATCAGCACAAATCAAATATGTATACCCTTCCCACTAAAGTGGTGTTGGGTATAAATATTAAAATGCCTTAGCTTTTCATTCTCAAGTTGGTACGTATGAGTACTTTTTATATAGAACTGCATACTAAAAATTAAGTATACGTCATATATGATAACAAGTAAGGGTGTTAAATTCGCCTATACCGAATCTTATATACCCACCATCAAATCACTGCCATATAAATAAACTTTTTTTATATACCCACCATCAAAAAAGATGTGGGGTATACTGATTTTGCCATTCCGTGTGTAACACATCGAAATATTGTTCACAGACCCCATAAAGTATATATATTCTGGGACCTCGTAATCTAGCTATGTCCATCCGTCCGTCCGTCTGTCTGTTTTTGGCACGATAGCGTCCACAAAAAAAAAATATATTGAGATGAAATTTTCCCAAAATATTTCTTATTGATCAGAAATGTTTGGTATTGAAAATGGACAAAATCGGTCAACGATTTCACATAGCCCCCATACAAATGTACCCCCCGGAATACTGTGTAAAAGGCTTCAAACATTCACTAATTCGTTGTTTATGAAGCAAATGCCACAAAATTTCACTTAAGTCAGTTTTTTGACTCCCGAACTAAAATTGTGAATTATGGCGGACATAGGACCATAATAAGGTCCCCTTTAGAAAACGACTAAAAAGCTGATTACTGGCTTAAATGATGAAATTCGACACACATAAAATTCATGCAAGCCAATATCTCTCAACCAAATTTTATGTGGATCGGTCCATAATTGACCCTACCCCCCATATAAGGCCCCCTTCAGAAAATGACTTTAACGCTCATTATTGGCGTAAAAATGCGAGTATAGCGATGAAATTTGACATAAGTATGTCTTATACGAGCCGCAACCTTTCCACCAAATTGTATGTGCATCGGTTCATAATGGACCCTACCTCCTATATAAGGTCCCCTCCATAAAATTATTTTAACGCTCATTACTGACTTAAAAATACGAGTACAGCGATGAAATTCGACACTGATAAGTTCTATAGGAACCGAAATCTCTCTACCAATTTTTATGAGGATCAGTCCATTATAACCCCTCCCCATATAAATTACCTCTCAGAAAAAAACTACAATGCGAAAAATACGAATACTACAATGCAATTCGACATAAACTAATTTTATGCTAAAATCTCTCTACCATATTTTAGGAGGGTCGGTCCATAATTAACCCTAACCCCGTATAAGGTCCCTTTAAGAAAATTACTTTAATGCTCATTACTGGCTTTAATATACAAATAGATCTATGAAATTTTAAATAAATAAGGAACTGAAATCTTCCTACTGACTTTTATAAGAATTGGTCCATATATGTATAAATAACCCTATTCCCTGTATAAATTAATATATTTAATTCGAAAGAGCACTGTCAATAGTTAAACCCCCATTAATGGACCTCTTTCAAATATTTCCGTGATGTTCTCATTAATATTGACATATAAAAATAAATAAAATATTCAAAATATAAGTTTATTTATATGGCAGTGATTTGATGGTAGATATAAAAGATTAGGCATAGCCGAATATAACACTCTATCCATTTAAACGTGTTTTAACGAAATTTTAAGCGATTTTAGTTTTCTTAAAATTTTTGACCAAAAAATCGATTTTTGAAGGACAATATGAGTGATCACAAAATAAGCTTATTTTTTAATTTAAACGTGTTTTAACGAAGTTATAAGCGATTTTGCTTTCCTAAGATTGTTGATAAAAACAAGTTAGAGTGCTCTTTTCGGCTGAGCCGAATCTTAAATACCCTCCACCAGCTACTTTTATGTTAATACTTTTCTAATTGATCAAATAATTGTAGAAATAAGTTTTCTCATGACTTAAATAGAAAAATCCCAAGATTTAAACAACTTAAATCTATTACAATTCCAAGATTTATTGAACATTACAAACGCCATTTTCTTTTATATTTTTATAGCTCTTAGCAATATTTAGTAATTTGTATGTATGCATGTGTGCGAAAGATTTAAGGATTTTCAAAATACATATATATAATTTTGTTCTACACAATATGATAATGCATCTAGTTAAGTACGGTTTTCTGAAGGGAACCTTGTATGGGACCGACCTCACCCTTGTTATGAACCGATAGTGAAAAAATCTTGAAATAGAATTTTTGTATACAAAACTAATATTGTGCCAAAGACCTTGTATGGGAGCTATGACCAATTATGTATATAAAGACAGAATTTCAAAATTATGTATCTATATCATTATTTGGTAATGAATATAGTGCATTTAAGTGATTTTCTGAAGGGACCTAGTATGAGAGCTATGACCAAATATGGACCGATCGTTAAATGAGTTATAAGCCTTTAAGTGTTTTTCTGAAAGGGACCTTGTATAGCAGCTATGATCAATTATGGACCGATAGGAAAACAATTTCACAGTAATATTTCTCTGTATATGAGCAATACTTCTGCCAAACTTTATATGGATATCATAATTTAGTAATGAGTTATATGCGTTTAAGTGATTTTCGGAGGGGAGCTATGACCAGTTATGGACCGATCGGAAAAAAATTGCTCAGTAATATTTCTGTGCATATAAGCAATACTTGTACCAAATTTTAAATGGGTATCTTAATTTAGTAATGAGTTATGCGCTTTTAAGTGAATTTCGGGAGGGGACCTTGTATGGGAGCTATTTCGACATTGTGACGGAAGTTAGTAACAAAAAACCCATTTTCCGGGAATATGTACTTTTGTATGGGAGGTATACGAAATTGTGGATCGATTCAGGAAATTTTCAGCAGGCGTCAAGCTCTTGTGTAGAAACGAATGTATGGTGATTTTCATGGAATTATCTTGCATAGTTTTCGAGAAAATTACATCAGAATGTGTATAAAATGCTTATTTTTTTCGAGGTTGTTTTAAATTTTGATTCATAACTTTTCCCGGTGTGAACCGATTTTGTCCATTTTCGAAACCAAACAACTTAGGAAAATGAAGAACATTTTGGGTGAATTTGGTAAAACTCTATTGTTTCGTTTTATCGTGAGCGTGTTTTACACAGACAGACGGACAGACGGACATAGCTAAATCGACTCAGAATTTGATAATTTGGGTCTCAGATGAATATTTCTTGGTGTTACACACGGAATGACAAAGTTATATATACCCTCTATCACCACTGATGGTGGTGGAGGGTATAAAAATAGATTTTTAAAGGAAAATATGAGTGATCACATTAAACGTATTTTAACGAAGTTATAAGCGATTAAAGTTTTCTTAAGATTTTTGCTAAAAAAATCGATTTTTGAAGGAAAATATAAGTGATCACAAAATAAGCTTATTTTTCAATTTAAACGTGTTTAAACGAAGTTATAACCGATTTAAGTTTTCTTAAGATTTTTGCTAAAAAAAATCGATTTTTGAAGGAAAATATAAGTGATCCCAAAATAAGCTTATCTTCCCATTTAAACGTGTTTTAACGAAGTTATAAGCGATTTAAGTTTTCTTAAGATTTTTCCTAAAAAAATCGATTTTTGAAGGAAAATATTAGTGATCACAAAATAAGCTTATTTTTCAATTTAAACGCGTTTTAACGAAGTTATAAGCGATTTAAGTTTTCTTAAGATTTTTTCTAAAAAATCGATTTTTGAAGGAAAATATAAGTGATCACAAAATAAGCTTATTTTTCCATTTAAACATGTTTTAACGAAGTTATAAGCGATTTAAGTTTTCTTAAGCTTTTTGCTAAAAAAAAAGCAATTTTTGAAAGAAAATATTAGTGATCACAAAATAAGCTTATTTTTCCATTTAAACGAGTTTTAAAGAAGTTATATACGATTTAAGTTTTCTTAAGATTTTTGCTAAAAAAATCGATTTTGGAAGGAAAATATAGGTGATCACAAAATAAGCTTATTTTTCCATTTAAACGTGTTTTATCGAAGTTATTAGCGATTTTAGTTTTCTAAGGATTTTTGCTAAAAAAATCGATTTTTGAAGGAAAATATTTTTCAATTTAAACGTGTTTTAACGAAGTTATAGGCGATTTAAGTTTTCTTAAGCTTTTTGCTAAAAAAATAGATTTTTGAAAGAAAATATAAGTGATCACAAATTAAGCTTAGTTTTCCATTTAAACGTGTTTTAACGAACTTATAATCCATTTAAGTTTTCTTAAGATTTTTGCTAAAAAATCGATTTTTGAAGGAAAATATTAGTGATTACAAAATAAGCTTATTTTTCAATTTAATCGTATTTTAACGAAGTTATAAGCGATTTAAGTTTTCTTAAGATTTTTGCTAAAAAAATCGATTTTTGCTAAAAAAAAATCGATTTTTGAAGGAAAATATTAGTGATCACAAAATAAGCTTATTTTTCAATTTAAACGTATTTTAACGAAATTATAAGCGATTTAATTTTTCTTAAGCTTTTTGCTAAAAAAAATCGATTTTTGAAGGAAAATATAAGTGATCACAAAATAAGCTTATTTTTCCATTTAAACGTGTTTTAACGAAGTTATAGGCGATTTCAGTTTTCTTAACATTTTTCCTAAAAAAATCGATTTTTGAAGGAAAATATAAGTAATCACAAAATAAGCTTATTTTTCCATTTAAACGTGTTTTAACGAAGTTATAGGCGATTTCAGTTTTCTTAAGATTTTTCCTAAAAAAATCGATTTTTGAAGGAAAATATAAGTGATCACAAAATAAGCTTATTTTTCAATTTAAAGGTGTTTTAACGAAGTTATAGGCGATTTAAGTTTTCTTAAGATTTTTGCTAAAAAAATCGAGTTTTGAAGGAAAATATAAGTGATCACAAAGTAAACTTATTTTTCAATTTAAACGTGTTTTAACGAAGTTATAAGCGATTTAAGTTTTCTTAAGATTTTTGATAAAAAAAAAATCGATTTTTGAAGGAAAATATAAGTGATCACAAAATAAGCTTATCTTTCCATTTAAACGTGTTTTAACGAAGTTATTAGCGATTTTAGTTTTAAGATTTTTTGCTAAAAAAAATCGATTTCGGAAGGAAAATATTAGTGATCACAAAATAAGCTTATTTTTCAATTTAAACGAGTGTTAACGAACTTATAAGCGATTTAAGTTTTCTTAAGATTTTTGCTAAAAAAAAATCTATTTTTGAAGGAAAATATAAGTGATCACAAAAGTTAAGTTTTCTTAAGATTTTTGCTAAAAAAATCGATTTTTGATGGAAAATATGAGTGATCACAAAATAAGCTTATTTTTCCATTTAAACGTGTTTTAAAGAAGTTATTAGCGATTTTAGTTTTCTAAGGATTTTTGCTAAAAAAAATCGATTTTTGAAGGAAAATATCACAAAATAAGCTTATTTTTCCATTTAAACGTGTTTTAACGAAGTTATAGCGACTTAAGTTTTCTTAAGATTTTTGCTAAAAAAATCGATTTTGGTAGGAAAATATAAGTCATCACAAATAAGCTTATTTTACAATTTAAACGTGTTTTAACGAAGTTATAAGCGATTTAATTTTCTTAAGATTTTTGCTAAAAAAATCGATTTTTGAAGGAAAATATTAGTGATCACAAAATAAGCTTATTTTTCAATTTAAACGTATTTTAACGAAGTTATTAGCGATTTTAGTTTTCTAAGGATTTTTGCTAAAAAAAATCGATTTTTGAAGGAAAATTAGTGATCACAAAATTAGTGATCACAAAATAAGCTTATTTTTCAATTTAAACGTGTTTTAACGAAGTTATAAGCGATTTTAGTTTTCTAAGGATTTTTGCTAAAAAAAATCGATTTTGAAGGAAAATATTAGTGATCACAAAATAAGCTTATTTTTCAATTTAAAGGTGTTTTAACGAAGTTATAGGCGATTTAAGTTTTCTTAAGCTTTTTGCTAAAAAAATCGATTTTTGAAAGAAAATATAAGTGATCACATAATAAGCTTATTTTTCCATTTAAACGTGTTTTAACGAAGTTATAAGCGATTTAAGTTTTCTTAAGATTTTTGCTAAAAAAATCGATTTTTTAAGGAAAATATAAGTGATCACAAAATAAGCTTATTTTTCCATTTAAACGTGTTTTAACGAAGTTATAGGCGATTTCAGTTTTCTTAAGATTTTTCCTAAAAAAATCGATTTTTGAAGGAAAATATAAGTGATCACAAAATAAGCTTATTTTTCAATTTAAAGGTGTTTTAACGAAGTTATAGGCGATTTAAGTTTTCTTAAGATTTTTGATAAAAAAAAAATCGATTTTTGAAGGAAAATATAAGTGATCACAAAATAAGCTTATCTTTCCATTTAAACGTGTTTTAACGAAGTTATTAGCGATTTTAGTTTTAAGATTTTTTGCTAAAAAAAATCGATTTTTGAAGGAAAATATTAGTGATCACAAAATAAGCTTATTTTTCAATTTAAACGAGTTTTAACGAACTTATAAGCAATTTAAGTTTTCTTTTTTCTTTTTGTTTTTCCATTTAAACGTGTTTTAACGAAGTTATAAGCGATTTAAGTTTTCTTAAGATTTTTGCTAAAAAAAATCGATTTTTGATGGAAAATATGAGTGATCACAAAATAAGCTTATTTTTCCATTTAAACGTGTTTTAAAGAAGTTATTAGCGATTTTAGTTTTCTAAGGATTTTTGCCAAAAAAATTCGATTTTTGAAGGAAAATATCACAAAATAAGCTTATTTTTCCATTTAAACGTGTTTTAACGAAGTCATAAGCGATTTAAGTTTTCTTAAGCTTTTTGCTAAAAAAATCGATTTTTGAAGGAAAATATTAGTGATCACAAAATAAGCTTATTTTTCAATTTAAACGTATTTTAACGAAATTATAAGCGATTTAATTTTTCTTAAGCTTTTTGCTAAAAAAAATCGATTTTTGAAGGAAAATATAAGTGATCACAAAATAAGCTTATTTTTCCATTTAAACGTGTTTTAACGAAGTTATAGGCGATTTCAGTTTTCTTAACATTTTTCCTAAAAAAATCGATTTTTGAAGGAAAATATAAGTAATCACAAAATAAGCTTATTTTTCCATTTAAACGTGTTTTAACGAAGTTATAGGCGATTTCAGTTTTCTTAAGATTTTTCCTAAAAAAAATCGATTTTTGAAGGAAAATATAAGTGATCACAAAATAAGCTTATTTTTCAATTTAAAGGTGTTTTAACGAAGTTATAGGCGATTTAAGTTTTCTTAAGATTTTTGCTAAAAAAATCGAGTTTTGAAGGAAAATATAAGTGATCACAAAGTAAACTTATTTTTCAATTTAAACGTGTTTTAACGAAGTTATAAGCGATTTAAGTTTTCTTAAGATTTTTGATAAAAAAAAAATCGATTTTTGAAGGAAAATATAAGTGATCACAAAATAAGCTTATCTTTCCATTTAAACGTGTTTTAACGAAGTTATTAGCGATTTTAGTTTTAAGATTTTTTGCTAAAAAAAATCGATTTCGGAAGGAAAATATTAGTGATCACAAAATAAGCTTATTTTTCAATTTAAACGAGTGTTAACGAACTTATAAGCGATTTAAGTTTTCTTAAGATTTTTGCTAAAAAAAAATCTATTTTTGAAGGAAAATATAAGTGATCACAAAAGTTAAGTTTTCTTAAGATTTTTGCTAAAAAAATCGATTTTTGATGGAAAATATGAGTGATCACAAAATAAGCTTATTTTTCCATTTAAACGTGTTTTAAAGAAGTTATTAGCGATTTTAGTTTTCTAAGGATTTTTGCTAAAAAAAATCGATTTTTGAAGGAAAATATCACAAAATAAGCTTATTTTTCCATTTAAACGTGTTTTAACGAAGTTATAGCGACTTAAGTTTTCTTAAGATTTTTGCTAAAAAAATCGATTTTGGTAGGAAAATATAAGTCATCACAAAATAAGCTTATTTTACAATTTAAACGTGTTTTAACGAAGTTATAAGCGATTTAATTTTCTTAAGATTTTTGCTAAAAAAATCGATTTTTGAAGGAAAATATTAGTGATCACAAAATAAGCTTATTTTTCAATTTAAACGTATTTTAACGAAGTTATAGGCGATTTAAGTTTTCTTAAGCTTTTTGCTTAAAAAATCGATTTTTGAAGGAAAATAAAATATAAGAAAACGAAGTTATAAGCGATTTAAGTTTTCTTAAGATTTTTGCTAAAAAAATCGATTTTTGAAGGAAAATATAAGTGATCACAAAATAAGCTTATCTTTCCATTTAAACGTGTTTTAACGAAGTTATTAGCGATTTTAGTTTTCTAAGGATTTTTGCTAAAAAAAAATCGATTTTTGAAGGAAAATATTAGTGATCACAAAATAAGCTTATCTTTCCATTTAAACGTGTTTTAACGAAGTTATTAGCGATTTTAGTTTTCTAAGGATTTTTGCTAAAAAAAATCGATTTTTGAAGGAAAATTAGTGATCACAAAATTAGTGATCACAAAATAAGCTTATTTTTCAATTTAAACGTGTTTTAACGAAGTTATAAGCGATTTTAGTTTTCTAAGGATTTTTGCTAAAAAAAATCGATTTTGAAGGAAAATATTAGTGATCACAAAATAAGCTTATTTTTCAATTTAAAGGTGTTTTAACGAAGTTATAGGCGATTTAAGTTTTCTTAAGCTTTTTGCTAAAAAAATCGATTTTTGAAAGAAAATATAAGTGATCACATAATAAGCTTATTTTTCCATTTAAACGTGTTTTAACGAAGTTATAAGCGATTTAAGTTTTCTTAAGATTTTTGCTAAAAAAATCGATTTTTTAAGGAAAATATAAGTGATCACAAAATAAGCTTATTTTTCCATTTAAACGTGTTTTAACGAAGTTATAGGCGATTTCAGTTTTCTTAAGATTTTTCCTAAAAAAATCGATTTTTGAAGGAAAATATAAGTGATCACAAAATAAGCTTATTTTTCAATTTAAAGGTGTTTTAACGAAGTTATAGGCGATTTAAGTTTTCTTAAGATTTTTGATAAAAAAAAAATCGATTTTTGAAGGAAAATATAAGTGATCACAAAATAAGCTTATCTTTCCATTTAAACGTGTTTTAACGAAGTTATTAGCGATTTTAGTTTTAAGATTTTTTGCTAAAAAAAATCGATTTTTGAAGGAAAATATTAGTGATCACAAAATAAGCTTATTTTTCAATTTAAACGAGTTTTAACGAACTTATAAGCAATTTAAGTTTTCTTTTTTCTTTTTGTTTTTCCATTTAAACGTGTTTTAACGAAGTTATAAGCGATTTAAGTTTTCTTAAGATTTTTGCTAAAAAAAATCGATTTTTGATGGAAAATATGAGTGATCACAAAATAAGCTTATTTTTCCATTTAAACGTGTTTTAAAGAAGTTATTAGCGATTTTAGTTTTCTAAGGATTTTTGCCAAAAAAATTCGATTTTTGAAGGAAAATATCACAAAATAAGCTTATTTTTCCATTTAAACGTGTTTTAACGAAGTCATAAGCGATTTAAGTTTTCTTAAGCTTTTTGCTAAAAAAATCGATTTTTGAAGGAAAATATAAGTGATCACAAAATAAGCTTATTTCTCAATTTAAACGTGTTTTAACGAAGTTATAAGCGATTTAAATTTTCTTAAGATTTTTACTAAAAAAAATCGATTTTGGTAGGAAAATATAAGTCATCACAAAATAAGCTTATTTTCCAATTTAAACGTGTTTTAACGAAGTTATAAGCGATTTAAGTTTTCTTAAGATTTTTGCTAAAAAAAATCGATTTTTGAAGGAAAATATTAGTGATCACAAAATAAGCTTATTTTCCAATTTAAACGTGTTTTAACGAAGTTATAAGCGATTTAAGTTTTCTTAAGATTTTTGCTAAAAAAATCGATTTTTGAAGGAAAATATTAGTGATCACAAAATAAGCTTATTTTCCAATTTAAACGTGTTTTAACGAAGTTATAAGCGATTTAAGTTTTCTTAAGATTTTTGCTAAAAAAATCGATTTTTGAAGGAAAATATAAGTGATCACAAAATAAGCTTATCTTTCCATTTAAACGTGTTTTAACGAAGTTATTAGTGATTTTAGTTTTCTAAGGATTTTTGCTAAAAAAAATTGATTTTTAAAGGAAAATATAAGTGATAACAAAGTAAACTTATTTTTCAATTTAAACGTGTTTTAAAGAAGTTATAGGCGATTTAAGTTTTCTTAAGCTTTTTGCTAAAAAAATCGATTTTTGAAAGAAAATATAAGTGATCACAAATTAAACTTATTTTTCCATTTAAACGTGTTTTAACGAACTTATAAGCGATTTAAGTTTTCTTAAGATTTTTGCTAAAAAACTCGATTTTTGAAGGAAAATATTAGTGATCACAAAATAAGCTTATTTTCCAATTTAAACGTGTTTTAACGAAGTTATAAGCGATTTAAGTTTTCTTAAGATTTTTGCTTAAAAAATCGATTTTTGAAGGAAAATATAAGTGATCACAAAATAAGCTTATTTTTCAATTTAAACGTATTTTAACGAACTTATAAGCGATTTAAGTTTTCTTAAGATTTTTGCTAAAAAACTCGATTTTTGAAGGAAAATATTAGTGATCACAAAATAAGCTTATTTTTCAATTTAAACGTATTTTAACGAAGTTATAGGCGATTTAAGTTTTCTTAAGCTTTTTGCTTAAAAAATCGATTTTTGAAGGAAAATATAAGTGATCACAAAATAAGCTTATTTTTCAATTTAAACGTGTTTTAACGAAGTTATAAGCGATTTAAGTTTTCTTAAGATTTTTGCTAAAAAAATCGATTTTTGAAGGAAAATATAAGTGATCACAAAATAAGCTTATCTTTCCATTTAAACGTGTTTTAACGAAGTTATTAGCGATTTTAGTTTTCTAAAGATTTTTGCTAAAAAAAATCGATTTTTGAAGGAAAATATCAGTGATCACAAAATAAGCTTATTTTTCAATTTAAACTTGTTTTAACGAAGTTATAGGCGATTTAAGTTTTCTTAAGCTTTTTGCTAAAAAAATCGATTTTTGAACGAAAATATAAGTGATCACATAATAACCTTATTTTTCCATTTAAACGTGTTTTAACGAAGTTATAAGCGATTTAGGATTTCTTAAGATTTTTGCTAAAAAAATCGATTTTTGAAGGAAAATATAAGTGATCACAAAATAAGCTTATTTTTCCATTTAAACGTGTTTTAACGAAGTTATAAGCGATTTGAGTTTTCTTAAGCTTTTTGCTAAAAAAAATCGAGTTTTGAAGGAAAATATTAGTGATAACAAAATAAGCTTATTTTTCCACTTAAACGTGTTTTAACGAAGTTATAAGCGATTTAAGTTTTCTTAAGATTTTTCCTAAAAAATCGATTTTTGAAGGAAAATATTAATGATCACAAAATAAGCTTATTTTTCAATTTAAACGTGTTTTAACGAAGTTATAAGCGATTTAAATTTTCTTAAGATTTTTCCTAAAAAAAATCGGTTTTTGATGGAAAATATAAGTGATCACAAAATAAGCTTGTTTTTCCATTTAAACGTGTTTTAACGAAGTTATAAGCGATTTAAGTTTTCTTAAGCTTTTTGCTAAAAAAAAAATCGATTTTTGAAGGAAAATATAAGTGATCACAAAATAAGCTTATTTTCCATTTAAACGTGTTTTAACGAAGTTATAAGCGATTTAAGTTTTCTTAAGCTTTTTGCTAAAAAAAATCGATTTTTGAAGGAAAATATTAGTGATCACAAAATAAGCTTATTTTTCAATTTAAACGTGTTTTAAGGAAGTTATAAGCGATTTAAGTTTTCTTAAGATTTTTGCTAAAAAAATCGATTTTGGAAGGAAAATATAAGTGATCACAAAATAAGCTTACTTTTCAATTTAAACGTGTTTTAACGAAGTTATAACGATTTAAGTTTTCTTAAGCTTTTTGCTAAAAAAAATCGATTTTTGAAGGAAAATATAAGTGATCACAAAATAAGCTTATTTTTCCACTTAAACGTGTTTTAACGAAGTTATAAGCGATTTAAGTTTTCTTAAGATTTTTCCTAAAAAATCGATTTTTGAGGGAAAATATGGGTGATCACAAAATAAGCTTATTTTTCCATTTAAACGTGTTTTAACGAAGTTATAAGCGATTTTAGTTTTGTATAATTTTTTCCTAAAAAAAATCGATTTTGGAAGGAAAATATGATTGATCAGAAAATAAGCTTATTTTTCAATTTAAACGTGTTTTAACGAAGTTATAAGCGATTTAAGTTTTCTTAAGATTTTTGCTAAAAAAATCGATCAAGATACCCACCCGAAATGTTTTTCGGGTGGGTACCTTGTATGGGAGCTATGACCAATGGTGGACCAATCCGAAAAAAAAAAGTTACAGTAATATTTCTGTACATAAAAGCAATATTTGTTTTATGGATAGCTTAATTCAGTAATGAGTTATGTGCGTTTAAATGATTTTCGGGTGGGTACCTTGTATGGCAGCTATGACCAAATATGGACCGATCGCGAATAAATTTTAAAATAACATTTTTGAGTATAAAAGTAACATTTGTGCCAAATTTTGTATGAATATCATTAATTGATAATGAGTTACATATATGCCTTTAAGTGTTTCTCTGAAGTGGACCTTATATGTGAGCTGCGACCAAATATGGACCGATCCGAAAAAAATCTACAGTAACATTTCTGTATGTAAAAGAAATATTTGTGACAAATCTTGTATGTATACCTTAATTAAGCAATGAGTTTTGTGCGTTTAAGTGATTTTCGGGAGGGGTCCTTGTATGGGAACTCTGTCCAATTATGGACCGATCCAGAAAATTTTTCTTCTGTATGAATTATTTTCACATAAAACTTTAACATGCCAAATTTTGTAAAGATATCGAAATTCTGACGAAAGTTATTAAGAATAAACTCATTTTCCGGGAATATGTACATTTGTATGGGAGATATATGAAGTTGTGGACCGATTCCGCCAATTTTCAACAAGAATCAAGCCCTCATATAGAAACGAATGTGTGATGATTTTCATGGAATTATATTGCATAGTTTTCGTGAAAATTACATCAGAATGTGTAAAAAATGCTTATTTTTTCGGAGTTGTTTTACACCCGATGTGAACCGATTTTGCTCAATTCCAAACAACTTAGGAAAATGAAGTATATTTTGGGTGAATTTTGTTAAATTCTATTGCTTCGTTTTATTGTGAGCAGACAGACGGACATAGCTAGATCGACTCAGAATTTGATAAGGACCCAGAATATATATACTTTGTTAGGTCTCAGATGAATATTTCTTGGTGTTACACACGGAATGACAATGTTATATATGACCTCTATCACCACTGATGGTGGTGGAGGGTCTAAAAATTAAGAAAATTTCAAGTATGTTTACAGAAAATTATATGTTCATAAGTGTTACACAAAAAATGCTATATACTTTAATTAATAACATACATATACCTATTTAAAGCGAAAATAAAATTGTTTTTCTCAAGGAAAAGTATTTCATTTTTAATTGAGCTGTGTGCGCGTAACTTGGCAGATAAAACGTTTCTTTATGAGTGTTACTTAGATACGTAAACCTATTAATTATTATCCGTATACATTAATATGATTTGAGTGAATCGAATGAATAGTTATAATTAAGTTGATTTATTGTTCAGTTTTAAAAAATATAAAGTTATTTTTTTAATTCTAGTGAATTGGCATTGAATTTCAATTAATTATAAGCTTATTTTGTTAATTTAAACAATTAATGGTATTAGATAGAGGGTAGTTAACATCTCATTAATTTACATTTGCTCTCAAATTTAACTGCATACAGACTCAAAACTTAGTCTTAATTTAGACCTTATAAAGTACTTTCCAAATTTCTTAATCGTATTTTATACACCCTCCTAGTATAAATGCATTTCCTGTATATCATTGATTTCTTATATTTTCATGTAATAAGCGACATCATTATGTTTCCTTTTGAATTTCATAAACATGTCCATAAAATACAATATACATACATATGTGTGTATGTACGTACGTACATATAATTGTGTCTAGCAAAACATTGAAACAACAAGAAAATAAAATTCTGTAATTCTAATCTTAATGCGTAAATCAAAGTAAAATCATCATTAAATAGCTAACAAACACACTAACATTATAAAAATATATACATTTCTATAACTTTCAGATTTTACTTTATGTAAAGAAAAAGCGGAAACTTCCCACATTTCACAAATAAATATTGACAATTTCTTTTTGTGGTTCTAGTTGTAGCTTAGTAGTAGTAACAAGAATCTAAAGTAAAATTGTAATCTTATGACTGGCATCGACACATCAACTACTGCTGTTACTGTCACAAAAAATTATTTCGATTTTTATCCACTTTTGTAGTGTTAATACTACGAGGGCTGTTGGTAAAAGTTTAAATAAATTGGTTTATAAAAGTTTGACATAATAAAATGATTTAAGAAATAAAAGGTTTATAAAAATAAATATGCTAAAAAAATAGTTTTACCTTATCTTTATGAAATTGTTTTCTAAATATATTAATAGCTAGGCAACAATTTTTTATGTCTTTATAATCCTTAATCTAGATCTTTTAACTCTTGAATCCAACCACGTTTTTATTTTAGTTCTTTTGAATTCATTCAACTTTTTTCAGCATAGACGACAAACGATTTGATGATAATGTGCTGAAAGTTGTAATTTAACAACGAAAAAACAAAAGACACAAATATATAATACAGTAAATGCCATGTACAAGAGTATGGTAAAAAGTAGATTTTCTTTTAACAGAAAATAAATGACAATAATGTCATAATAAAATATAAAATGCTTTAAATAAAACTTTTAAGGAAAATTGCTTGAAATGTAGTAACGAAACTGAAATACCTACTTACATATTACGAATCAAAATATTAGTGAAATAAATGAAAAAGCTATAGAATTGTGGGAAATTAACTTAAACTTAAGTGAATTCGCAATGAGCTATATTTAATTGAAATCATCAAAGTACAGTATATCATTATGGTAGGAACGGTATAATACATGTGTTTGTGAAATCCAAAATTACTGATCTTAGAATTTATGTAGTATTTATTATCGCCTTAAAGTCATTTGCTGAGTCCATTTGTCTGTCTGTCATTCATAAGTTATTTTTTCAATTTGTCTCTCGCTCGTCTATATGTCTATCCTTCTATTTCTATGTCTATTTGTGATGCATATTTTAGTTCATCTTTTTGGATGTCTGATCGTCTGTGTGTTTGTCTGTGTATCTCTCAGTCTGTATGTCTCTTTATCTGTCTGTCTGTCTCTTTATCTGTCTATATATCTGTCTCATTATCTGTATGTCTGTGTGGCTGTTTGTCTGTCTCTTTATATGTCGGTATGTATGCCTGTCTGTCAGTTTGGCTGTCTGTATCTTTATCTATCTGTCTGTCTGTCTGTCTGTCTATCTGTCTGTATGTTGGTATGTCTCTTTATCTGTCTATCTGTCTGTCTCATTATCTGTATATCTGTGTGTCTGTTTGTCTGTCTCTTTATCTGTCGGTATGTATGCCTGTCTGTCTGTCTGTATCCTTTTCTGTCTATCTGTCTGTCTGTCTATTTATTTGTCGGTATATCGGCCTGTATATCTCTTTATATGTCTGTCTGTTTTAGATGGACAGACAGATATCAATATAAATTAATAAACGGACTGTAATAACTATGAAACTTATTCAAGATAATAAAATCACACATGCTGAAAAGTACTGATAATCTGGGTTCTACTGTAGGGTATCTATTAAAAGTGAAAATTCAATAGAAAAACGTTTAGAAGTAATGACAAGTTGTAGTAAAATGATCATTCCGATAAGCTTCTGTCAAATGTTAAAACAATATCCTGTATATTAAATGTACGGACAAAAAAAAACATAAAACACTAACATACACAAATGCATTTATATAACATACGCTGCTTTTTATACCCTATCATTTTCTGAGTCGATTAAGCTATGTCCGTCCGTCTGGCCAGCTTGTATGCAAGGTACAGATCTAAATTTTGAAATTTGACACATATGCTTTTCCCCAAGGACGAAGCCTATTGAAAATGATTAAATAATTGCATAAATAAATATTATCGGGATCGGTATATATTTGCCCCTAAGCCCATGTAAAGCCTCTTTCAGAATTTTTTATATCAATAAATTGCTTTCAAAATAAATGTTTTATTATGAAAAATAAATCACATTTAATATTCATAATTGATGTAGGATGACATATGATCGACCACGCCCGACTATACGTTCCTTTTTTCGTAAATGAATGTGGAAAAAACATAAATTACAAAATGGATAAAAACAATGAACAAATATTTCGTCTTTATAAACAAAATTGTATGTAGATGGTGTGTAGTTTTCAATACATACATAGCAAAATCTACAAACATTCATACATCTATGTATAGAATGCAGAAAAAAGAAAATAATAAAATCAACAACATAGGAAAGAAAAGAAAGTCTGTCAAGCCCGAATCTGAAAGTTAGATGAGTTGAATGTCATCCATATCTAAAGTGTTTATAATTTCGGACCGAATGATTTACAATTTATGTGTATTAAATTGATCAGTGTTCATTAAATATTTAAAGTTTACCTCATATGGGATTTAGGATGAGCCATTCAAATAATTTCTATTCGTTAGGTTTTTAATTTGCGTAAAAAATTTTGAAGTATATCTGACAACATATACTTGGTAGCATATAAAAGATCAGCTTGTGTATTTAAGACATCATCATAAAGGCATTATACTCTCCCTCTCTGTAGGATATAAAAAAAAGCAAAAATCTATAAATAAACTTGTAAATGAATAAAAGAGATTGTCTTGATTATCGTTTAGCAGTAAGTTATTTTATATACATACAAATATTTCAAATACATAAAAAGCAAAAGAAAAAACAAAAATCCCAAGTAATATTGCTTAATGATTTTGTATTGTTGTTATTATTTTGTTCCTTTTTTGTTTTAATGATTTTCTACTTATTTCCTACCATCATCATCTAGCCAGGGTTTATCATTATTATTTGTTAGCTTACAATTTATGTCTATTCATGGTGTAATATAATGGTCATTAGACAACATGAAATTACGATAAGACAAATAAATACATAGCATTATTGTTAAGTTTTTTTTTTTGTTCTTCTTAATGGCAATTTTCAATGAAATTGTTAAATGCAATAAACAAATAAAATTTAAATGTTAGCACTTCCTTATACAAATGTTACAAATAAAATATAAAATATTACATATTTTATCCATTTTCAGACAGTTGTAATAAATTTCAAGCTTTATTATTTTATAGATAAGGGGAAAATTAATAGTTGAAATATATGTATGTACACATATAAAAAAGTGATTATTTAATAAAATTGTAAATAATGTTAATCTGTTATAGTTTTCGTCTTTAATTTAAGTTTGCTTAGAGTATTAATTTTCTTTTTGTAATACTTATTTTATGTATATAATACATACAGTAGCTGCTGGCGTATACTTGATATTTAATTAGAAACAAATGTAAGTTATACGTCTAGGTGTACCTTGTAATATTTGTGCTTTAATTACTCACATTGGTTTAGAAACGATTTATTTTGCATATAATTCGGTATCTCATGGTTTTGAAGAAATTTTTTTTTATGTCTGTCTGTCTGTCTGTCTGTCAGTCTGTCTGTCAGTATAACTATGAAACTTATTCAAGATAATAAAATCACACATGCTGAAAATTACAGGTTATCTGGTATTCTAGGCTATTTATTAGAACAAATTCAATGGAAATACTTTTAGAAGTAATAACAAGTTGTAGTAAAATGTTCATGAGATAGGGCACAGTATAAAACTATAAGCATAACCGAACAAGAAGGGAACTTTATCGATAAGATAGGACCTAGGACCATTCAGCCATCCTTTCCTTTGATATATTCATATGAAACTTTCATAAGAATATGTAAATCAACTAGAAGCCTGAAAAAAAGGCTTCCTAAACCACTGTCAAACATTTTCACTATCTTTTCATACACGTGCTTTATGTAATAATTAATTTGCGAGTATCATCATAGTGGACTAAATATCAAATATTATTAGAGAGGAGTTGCTAAGCTGGTAATTCGTAACTTATTTTTTTTTACTTTTTATTATTGCTTTTCCAAAAATGAGATCGACTTAGCAATTCAGAATTCTAATTTTAAGGAGCCGAATCCATTTCAAAGTCCATTTCATCGTCTATCTGTCATTGTTAGTAAACAGCCCGTTATTTCATCTAGAAAACATACAAAATACCTTTGACGGTTTCTGATTATGTCCTTTGTAGAAGCATTCGGGATTTTAATTACAGCATCTAAAAGTATTCGATTTTCAGCTTAAATACCCATACAGTCAAGGGTTTGTTATTCAAGTGTATTTGTTGTAAGATAAGAGTTTTTTTTCACATAAAATATTGTATATTATTTCTTTTTATAAAGTCTCATATACAATTTATAAAAGACTCTTAAACACATTCGTATTAAAATATACATAAATATATTTTGCAATTATTTCTTAAGTGTTTTTGACAGTTACTCTTAGAAAAAGATGATTTGGAAAAATCTTTTTAGCACAAAGACATGATTTAGAAAAACAATTTTTCTGATAAATAAAATAAACATTTATCTATATATATACATATATACATATATAGCTTAAAGTTCTACTTTAATAACAAACAAAAACTAGAAAATATAGTTTATGAATTGAAATGTTATTGCTTACAAAAAAAGTAAACTACTACCACTAAAATAAATATAGAAAATATTGAATTGTAAAAATAGAAGGCAAGAAAAAACTGTACTTTTTTGTAAATTTTGTGTATTCTTTAATAAATATTCTTTTGTTATCCCCTCAGCAACCCCAGAGTTATAAAACCGCATACAAAGTCTGTAAACGAAACATAATTTACATTGCAAAAATATCAACTGAGCAATAAAAAAAAAGTGGAATATAAGTAATACCCCTACAAGCACACACTTCTACTCCTTTTTTAACCATAGTATTCAAGCGAACAATTGTAGAAATATATATTCACACATATACATATATTTTACTATTATTTCCCATTTTCTCGTTTCTTTTGTTGCTTGTTTTCTATATATTTCATATTTTTTTTTTTGTTGTTAGTATAGTTGTTGTATTGGTTCAGTATTGGGAAAAAATGAATAATGACACCCAGAGCATCGTTTGTTACATGCACTCTTATGCCTATATATACACAAACATAAAAAAAATCATATTTTACACACATATACCGACCTATAGACTTACTCATATGAGCGCAACAAACACAAAGTAATATTTATTCAATTGAATACAATTCACAGAATCGGCAAAATAAAGTAAAATGTTAAAGAAAAAAGTTGAGCTTGAATATATTTTTTTTTTAAATATAAATCTGCAAACGTTTTGTATGCGGTGTAACTGCAAAAAATAATATATATAAAATACTGGTGTATAAGGGCAGTTCTGTAAGTGAAATCATATCTATTATATCCAAAACTGACCTAGAACTGAACTAGAACTGAACTAGAACTGAACTAGAACTGAACTAGAACTGAACTAGAACTGAACTAGAACTGAACTAGAACTGAACTAGAACTGAACTAGAACTGAACTAGAACTGAACTAGAACTGAACTAGAACTGAACTAGAACTGAACTAGAACTGAACTAGAACTGAACTAGAACTGAACTAGAACTGAACTAGAACTGAACTAGAACTGAACTAGAACTGAACTAGAACTGAACTAGAACTGAACTAGAACTGAACTAGAACTGAACTAGAACTGAACTAGAACTGAACTAGAACTGAACTAGAACTGAACTAGAACTGAACTAGAACTGAACTAGAACTGAACTAGAACTGAACTAGAACTGAACTAGAACTGAACTAGAACTGAACTAGAACTGAACTAGAACTGAACTAGAACTGAACTAGAACTGAACTAGAACTGAACTAGAACTGAACTAGAACTGAACTAGAACTGAACTAGAACTGAACTAGAACTGAACTAGAACTGAACTGAACTGAACTAGAACTGAACTAGAACTGAACTAGAACTGAACTAGGACTACAACTAACTAGAACTGAACTAAAAATGAAATGGTTCAAATTGGAGGAAACATGTATTAGTTATTACTTTTATAAAATCGTCTGTCGTGCAAATTGAGGGATTTTTACAAAATTATTGCTTTTAAAAATTAAAATAATGATAAAAGTGGAAAAAAATATTATATTTTTTAAAATTTAATTCTTACATGAAGTTCCATATTCTTCTGCGAATAGGTGGTTTCATTGAAAGTAACCTTTAAAAAAATATATTTATCAACAGCATACGAATTTTTCAATTTGATGAAAAACATTTTCAACTGAAACTCCCCTGCCGATGGCAACAAATGAAAAAAAACAAGTAAGAGTGTTATATTCGGCTGTGCCGAATCTCATATACCCACCATCAAACCGTATGCCGTAAAAGGAATGCTTCCCTAGAAACATTAGCGTGATATTTGGAATATGGCTTAAGTCAATTATGGCCAGAGCTCTTTTGAACTACCAAAATATTAATTAAAAAAAAAACAAATATTTTATTTCAATTCTTAAACCGTGAGCGTCAATTATGAACCGATACTCATAAAATGTTGTACATAGATTATGTATAGGAATTGTTTATGCAAATTTTCAGCGCTATACTCGTATTTTAAATAAGGAACACTCGTAGTTATTAACCAAAACTCTTTCCTGAAGGGAACCTTTTGTGTATTACCAACACATTCCGCATGAAATTCGGAGCGAATTTCATAACCGCATTTCATAACTCATATTTTTAAGCCAGTAATGATCGTTTAAGTAATTTTCTGAAAATTAAATTATGGACCGATCCTCCCTAAATTTGGTGGAGAGATTTTGGCACGCATTAAACTTATGTGCGTCAATTTTCGTCACATTCATATTTTTAAGCCAGTAATGAGCATTGTAGTTATTTGCAGAGGGGGACCTTATATGGGGGAAGGGTCATTTATGGGCCGATCCAGAAAAATTGGTACAGAGGTTTTGGCTCGTAAGAAACTTACGTGTGTAGCATTTCATCGCTTTACTCGTATTTTTAAGACAGTAATGAGCGTTTAAGCTATTTCCTGAAGTGGACCCAATAGGGAGAGTAGGGCCAATTATGGACCTATCCACATAAAAGTTATTAAAAAGATTTTGGCTCGCGAGGAACTTAATTGTGTAAAATTTTATTGCTATATTCATATTTTTAGCCAGTAATGATCGTTAAAGTCATTTTCAGAAGGGGACCTTATATGGGTCATTTATGGGCCGATCTTAAAAAAAATTCGTAGAGCGATTTTGGTTCGTAAGAAACTTACTTATACCGAATTTCATCGCTATACTCGCATTTTTGGACCAGTAATGAGCGTTAAAGTAATTTTCTAAAGGGGACCTTATATGGGGGGTAGGGTCAATTATGGACCGATCCTCAAAAAATTTGGTAGAAAAATTTTGGCTCACATGAAACTTATTTATGTCGAATTTCATCGCTATACTTGCATTTTAGGGCCAGTAATGAGTGTTTAAGTCATTTTCAGGAGGGGACCTTATATGGGGGGTATGGTCATTTATGGGCCGATCCTAAAACAAATTGGTAGAGAGATTTTAGTTCGTAAGAAACTTACTTATACTGAATTTCATCGCTATACTCGAATTTTTAGGCAAGTAATGAGTGTTAAAGTCATTTTCTAAAGGGGACCTTATATAGGGGGTAGGGTCATTTATGGGTCGATCCTAAAACAAATTGGTAGAGAGATTTTGGTTCGTAAGAAACATACTTATACCGAATTTCATTGCTATACTTGCATTTTGGGACCAGTAATGAGTGTTAAAGTAATTTTCATAAGGGGACCTTATATGGGGGGTAGGGTCATTTATAGGCCGATCCTCAAAAAATTTGGTAGAAAGATTTTGGCTCACATTAAACTTCTTTATGTCGAATTTCATCGCTATACTCCTACTTATAAAACAGTTATGCCCGTTAAAGCTGTATTTTGGAGGTCCACTTGTATGGGGGCTATCCGAAAAAGTGGACCGATATTGCCCATTTTCAATACCAAACAAACCTTAACAATAGAGAATATTTGTGCAAAACTTCAACTGTCTAGCTCCTCTCGTGTGGTCCCTATCGTGATTTCAACAGACAGACGGACGGACGGACGGACGGACGGACGGACAGACGGACGGACATGGCTAGATCGTCTTAGAATTTAATAAGGACCCGGAATATATATACTTTTATGGGTCTATGACCAATATTTTGATGTGTTACAAACGGAATGACAAAATCAATATACCCCCCATCTTTTTTGATGGTGGGTATAAAAATATTCCATAGATAGTTGTAACGGTTTGTAAAAGTTAAACTTGTACGTACTGAAAAAAGTATATATAAATATAAATAATTGTGAATTTTTTCACTATATAAGTACAGCGCTATTTTTTCGTTCTTATTTATAATTTTCATTAAAACCCATTATATCCTGTTTTACATGCCACACTGGTCCATGCCAACCAGTCAACTGCTGGCCATGCCAGGTCAGGCAAGTCAGCAAGCAATTCCAAATGACATTGTCTGTATATGAATAAATGTGTTTATTTTGTATATGTTTGTACACAGGAATATTGAAATGTTTTCTTTTTTTTCTATAGGCTTTCTTTAAAGTAACTGTAATCAATAGCCAAAAAATGGTGTAACTGAAATGATTCTTTTTATATCGACAAAATTGTTAATTTTTCACACCCTACTCCACTTTTCGCAGGAAGTGATAATGAGATATACACAAAATATATAATTAATAAGAAGTCAAAGCCTTGTTTGTGCAATCAATAAAAATATCTTTTTGTTGGTTTTCAAGTTTATTATAAACAATAATTTGCCTTGTAAGAGTCACAAGACCAACTCATTTTTGTCTATAAAAGTAAATGCTTAAATTATTCTAAATATATCTATTATTCTCGGTCTATCTAGCTCATCTAGCAGCGATGAGCCATAGTTATCTCTTATACCTTTATATACTCCCGACATTACATCTTGTTGATTTGATTACTTTTGTTAATTTGGATTCGACTAGGCTATGTCAGTCTGTTTTTCCGTATGTATGTTAAAATAAATTTTCTAAATTTTCTATTTATATAAGATATGCTATCGAGAAGTTTTTATAAACAAGAGATATGGGCGAGAATCTTTAAAAGAGGTAAACTTTTCAAATTTATAATACACAAGACTTATTATATCAGGGATGGGAACAATGGTGAATTTTGCCATTATACTGTTATTATTAAGCCAATTATGAGCTTTAAAGTAATTTTCTGAAGGTGATTTTTATAGAACCTAGGTGAAATCATAGACCGATATTGCTCAATTTCAATACCAAACCTTATCAATAGAGAAGAACTGTGTAAATTTTCAGACCTCTAGCTTCTTCCGTGTGACCTCTATTGTACTTTCAACAGACAGATTTACGGATGATGAAGAGTACATAAGATTCGTCACAGCCTTACTTACATAGTTGTTATTCATCTGTACATACATATATATGTATGTATTTATGTCCTTTGGAAAATCTCAATTAAAAAATTGATCTGGAAATGCCATAAAGATCTTAATTATAGAAAATTTTCTACAGGACATTTTTTAGTTCAAGAGTTTTTTAGTTCAAGTAACTTTCAAATTTATGTTGATATCTTTTTATACCCACCATCAAAAAAGATGATTTTGTCATTCCGTTTGTAACACATTGAAATATTGGTCATAGACCTACAAAAGTATATATATATTCTGGGTCCTTATTAAATTCTAAGACGATCTAGCCATGTCTGTCCGTCTGTCCGTCCGTCTATCTGTCTGTTGAAAGCACGATAGAGTTCGAACGAAACGAGATATAGGATTGAAATTTTGTGGACCCCCGAAAAGCAGCTTTAATGGACATATATATATCAAAAGTACGAGTATAGCAATGAAATTCGTCATAAATAAGTTTCATATGATCCACAATCTCCCTACCAAATTTAATGAGGATCGGTCCATAACACACATAAGTTTCACAAAAGTGTATATATTCTAGTTCCTTATTAAATTCTAAGACGATCTAGCCATGTCTGTCCGTCTATCCGTCCGACTGTCTGTCTGTTGAAAGCACGAAAGACTCCGAACGGAACGAGATAGAGGATTGAAATTTTTCACAAATATTCTCTATAGGTAACGTTTGTTTGGTATTGAAAATAGGCAACATCGGTCCACGTTTGCGGATAAACAGTTTTAATGGGCATATATGTTTCAAAAGTACGAGTATAGCGATAATATTCGTCCTAAATAATGAATAAATAATATTCATATGATCCAAAATTTTCCAACCTAATTTTATGTTGATCGGTTCATAATTGACCGTACCCCCCATATAAGGTCCTCTTCAGAATATGATTTTAACGCTCATTACTGGCTTAAAAAAAAACAGTATAGTGATGAAATTCGACACACATAAGTTTCAATGTTGCCGAAATGTCTCTATAAAGTTTTATGTGGATCGGTCCATAGTTGAACATACCCCCCATAAAGGGTCCCCTTTAAAAAATTAGTTTAACGCACATTACTGGCTTAAAAAATACTAGTATAACAATGAAATTTGACATAAGTAAGTCTCTTAGGATCCAAAACCTCTCTACCAAATTTTATGTTGATCAGTCCATAATTGACCATACCGCCAAACATATGTTTTATACGAGTTAAAACTCTCTACCAAATGTATTGAGGATCGGTCCATAAGAAAATTACTTTAACGATCTTTGCTGACTTGAACTGAGTTTAGGATTATTAACCACTGGCGGGGAACAGTAGACGATTTAGCCATATTTAATCGTTCGATGGTTGTGTCTACAAAAAAGTTATCTAGAGTGCACCATAATGCCCATCTATATGTATATGTATTTATATTCAAACGGTCTATTTGTGATCACAACCATGTAACAGTTTACTTATTCGAATTTAAAATGACTTATGCTGGCAATGAATTTGTACATATGTATGTATGCATGTATGTATATAAAATTTAAAAAAGACATGCACATTTTTTCAAACATACTTGTTTAATAAATACATATACATATATGCAGACAAATGTTTGACCTTTTTTGGAACATTTCAAAGGGGCAATTAAAAGTGCATGCTCAGGATAAGGAACACAACGACAACTATAAATGTTCGCAAAAAAAAGATGGCATAAAGTGAAAAACAAATTATTAAAATTAATTGCATTTTTTTCATATCCTACAGAAAAACAAACAAACACATTTTTTATGTCACCATATTCATATGTTCTGTTTGGCATAAAACACAGCGATATAAATACAGAAAAAAAAACATTTGAATGAAAAAAAAAAACAGAAAAACTTAATTCAATTTCAGTCTGTTTAGGGATTTATTTGAATAATTTGTTTTAACGGTTTTTTTCCCACATATTTTCTCTACAACTTCCATGAAATAATGTTTTTATAGCATTTCGTTTTTATTTCATACTATTTTTTATGGCGTTACGGGGCGTATGTGAAATATTTTTAGATCTGCTTGTAATGACCTTTTTCTTTTCCGTTTATTTCTACATTTCCGTCGAAAAAAACAATATACATATAAATGGCATGAGTCTCTAAACTCACTTGACATTTTCATTTCTAAGGAATTTTTATCAATAACATTGTTTCGTCCTTAAGTTTTTTTTTATTTTTTTTCATTTAGAATCTTATTTTTATTTATATATAAAATGTTCTCATGAATAGTTAGTGTTTGTCGAAAAAAAAAATTAAATTAAAAAATTCTTTACATATCATTAAGAAGAAAAAAATACCGTACATGTATTTTTTATATGTAGAAAGAAATTGAACATATGCCATTTAAATATCTACAATAAAACAACATTTGCATTTATTGTGATATTTTTATTTTTTTATTTTAAAAAGTTTTAAATCTTTTTTATGGCATTTTATTGCGTAGGAAATGTAAGTAAAGTTTTACAATTTTAAATTGCATTTTTTTATATTTTTTATTACTTTTAGGAGATAGAAATTTGCAAAACTAAAGTAAAAAGTACTAGATGGTTACTTCTTTTGTGGGACAATAAATAAAAGTTAAGTTAAGGTATAATAAAAAATATAATACAAATACATCAATTCCTTGATTTACATAATAGAGGGTATAATTCAAAAACACAAGCTACAATTGGGTCTTAGCTTTTTCTATCGGCCATAGTTAACTTTTACAACAGCTAAACATACTCTGTTCTGCCCGTATCTCGGACCACCGGCGGCATATAACCTTGATGATAGACCCCTTCTTGGTGTTATTGCAATCCGGGGAAAAGAGGTACTAACAGTATCTCTAGTATGCCTTGACTATAACCTGGTGAATGATTTGACATGCGGCCGAACCAGAGAAGCACATAATCGGACTTTGTTTTTTCTTGACTGGCTGTGGTTTAAATCCAAATTCGCGGGAAGATAATGTCGGTTAAAAGATTATAGTTTTGGATAAGTAATTGCAATCCGGGGGAAAAGAGGTGCAAACAGTATCGCTAGTCTGTCGTGACTATAACCTGACTATGATCCAATGTATCCTTGGTCTTTCCTTGGAATGATTTGACATGCGGTAGAACCAGAGAACCACATTATCTGGTACCACCGGAACCGGTAGCCCGCAGTGCAGAGTTTCGGACTTTGTCTTGTCCCGATTGTTGGAGAGGTGCCATCGGGTGCTGTGGTTTAAACCTACATTTGCGGGAAGAGAATGTCGGTTAAAAGACTGATGCAGTCTATAATTCTGGATAAGTTCGGTGCTGTTACCGATTTTAACAGAGGAGCGACTGTGGGATTAAACATTGGAAATGAGTTGGTGTTAAGTATATATGATACAGGTTAGGGGTATATGGATCTTACCTATACGTATATCTAGAGTGAGTGTGTCGGATGTTGTTCTATATGGGTGTGTCGAATGAATGAGAAGTATGCTGTGTTGAATGGTGTCTTGTACAAGTGATGGATTTGTGCTATGGTCTACCGATTACATCTTTAGGTGTTGTTGCCGATACAACAGAGGTCATCCAATTTGAGTGGTTGTAAACGGAAGTGATGTTTTTGCATCTCGAAAGTTAATCAGCGGCGCAGCGTGCTCAAATCTTTCTGTTTAAGACAATCTCTTGATGACTCAATTTCTTCTATACAAAACATCCTTTCAATGGCTCAAGTTTCTCTGTAAAAGAAGAATCTGTCACTAGCTAAATTTTGTCTATAAAATAAAATCCCCATCTTTCTCCCTCCACTCTTCCCACATACCCTGTTCTGCCGCGTATCCTGGAGAGAGCGTTTTACATTGACATTGGTTGAGGCAAAACATCCCAACTACTTTATCTTAAAAAGGCAATGTCTCTCTCACTCAAGTAAATCTATCTTACTGGCTTCAGTTTATCTATAAAAGACAACCCCTCGGGTTCTCAAATCTTTCTGTGTAAGACAATCTCTTCTCTATGGCTCAAGTTTCTTTATAGAAGATATTCTCTCATTGGCTCAATTTTCTCTATAAAATACAATCCCTATCGCTCTCCCTCCATTCTTCCCTAATACAATATTCTGCCGCGTTTCCTGGAGAGAGCATTTTACATTGATCGTTTTAAATAGTAGATGAGCGGGTATGAATAGGATTGGGTGAGCATAACCTCCCAACAATTTCGCTCAAGTTTTTCCAGAAAAGCCAATTTCTCGTTGACTCAAGTTAATCTTAACAAGTTAGAGTGCTATATTCGGCTAAGCCGAACCTTAAATACCCTCCACCAGCTACTTTTATATTAATACTTTTCTAATTGATCAAATATTTGTAGAAATAAGTTTTCTCATGTCTTAAATAGAAAAATCCCAAGATTTAAACAACTTAAATCTATTACAATTCCAAGATTTATTGAACATTACAAACGCTTTTAGGGGCAGGACCTAGTTTGAGAAATATGACCAATTATAGACCGTAAAAAATTCTTTAAGTAAAATTTCTGTACATAAAAGCTATATTTCAGTCAAATTTTGTATCTATATCGTAATTTAGTAATAAGTAATGTGTGCTTAAGTGATTTTCTGAAGGGAACCTTGTATGGGACCGAGCGCATGTTATGAACCGATCGTGAAAAAATCTTGAAATAGAATTTTTGTATACAAAACTAATATTTGTACCAAATTTTGTATCAATAGCTTTATTTGGTAATGAGTAATGTGCGTCTAAGAGATTTTTGTAAAAGGAACTTGTATTGGAGCTATGACCAATTATGTATATAAAGTTATGTGCGTGTAAGTGATTTTCGGGAGAGGACCTTGTATGTGAGCTATGACCAGTTATGGACCGATCGTAAAACCATTTTATAGTAATATTTCTGTGCATATTTCTCAGTAATATTTCCGTGCATATATGCAATACTTGCACCAAATTTTATATGGATATCTTAATTTAGTAATGAGTTATATGCGTTTAAGTGATTTTTGTGAGGGGACCTTGTATGGGAGCTATGACCAATTATGAACCGATCGGAAAAAACTTTCACAGTAATATTTCTATGCATATGGACAATGCTCGTACAAAATTTTATATGGTTATCTTAATTTGGTAATGAGTTATGCACGTTTAAGTGATTTTCGGGAGGGGACCTTGTATGGGAGCTATGTCCAATTAGGGACCGATGCAAAAAAATTTTTCTCTGTAGGAATTCTATTGACATAAGACTTTAATTTGCAAAATTTTGTGAAGATATCAACATTGTGGCGGAAGTTATTAACAAAAAACCCATTTTCCGGGAATATGTACTTTTGTATGGGAGGTACATGAAATTGTGGACCGATTCTAGTAATTTTCAGCAGGGATCAAGATCTTGTGCAGAAACAAATGTATGGTGATTTCCATGGAATTATCTTGCATAGTTTTAGAGAAAATTACATCAGAATGACTAAAAAATGCTTATTTTTTTCCGAGGTTGTTTTAAATTTTGATTCATAACTTTTCCCGGTGTGAACCGATGTTGCCCATTTTCAATACCAAACAACTTAGGAAAATGAAGAACATTTTGGGTGAATTTGGTTAAATTCTATTGCTTCGTTTTATCGTGAGCGTGTTTTACACAGACAGACGGACAGACGGACATAGCTAAATTGACTCAGAATTTGATAAGGACCCAGAATATATATACTTTGTTGGGTCTCAGATGAATATTTCTTGGTGTCACACACGGAATGACAAAGTTATATATACCCTCTATCACCACTGATGGTGGTGGAGGGTATAAAAAGAAAATCTCTCTGGCTCAAGTATATCTATGTCCCCAGCTCAAATCATTCTTTGTAAGATAATCTCTTGCTGACTCAATTTCGTCTATACCTTAAAACATCCTCTCTCTATAGAAGACATTTTCCAACTAGCTCAAATTCGTCTATAAGATACAAACCCTGTTTATTTTCCTCCACAATTCCCCCCTTAGGCATAAGTATTATTTTAAAATTACTTATGGTATTCCATTGATACAAACAATAACTTCTTATTATCTTTATGTTGAAGTGTTAAATCGAAATTTATCTATTACTTTTTATTTAGAACATTTTAAAGTTTTCCAAACATTTTTGTTTCCAAGAAAACAAAGTTATTATTGTGTTTTCTGCTGTTGAAAATTATTATTAACATTATTAATCTAAAGAGACAATCTTACTGTTTTCTGTTCGTTTTTTTTTTCATATAGCATAAAATAACATAAAATATCCTTGTAAGTTAATTTAGGGAAAAACATAGACATATAAATTATTTATTAAGGGTCGTTTTCAACAACACGAATATAATGGCAAGAGGAAACAAAAAATAAACAAGTGTATAAAAAATGGTTTATGGATATTATATACTAATAAATATATACACAAACACTCACACAACTTAACAATAAAAGGACAACTTTGGCCTGAGTTTTGTTTCATTGTTGTAGTAGTTGTTGTTTAAGGGAATAGCAAGATATTAAACATGTGACATAGTTTAGTATTTTTTTACCAAATTTTATTCTTTTTAATATTTTCCTTTTATATATAAAAAATTGGAAAGAAAAAAACTTTTCGTATCCTTTAGAAGAAATCTTTCTTTGGAGATATTTAGTTAAAGTTTAATATTCGATATATATATATGTATATGAATAAAAAACTTTACAATTTGTTTGTTATGTTATATTGATAGTCTTGAGCTGTATATGATTTTGAAAACATGCCACTCCCCTGTCAAACCCACTTTTTTAAAACAAAATAATATTAACTCGTTAATCCTCAAAATGACCTATAAGGTACATATATCCGTTAGTTATAGATATCCTTGCCTTTTTATAAAAACATTTTATACAAATTTTCATATACTCATGTTTCTTTCTTACCGAAAACCTTAACAATGCCGGGTATCAATCTATTTATTCATTATTTAAACAAGAAAGATTTCATGTGCTTGTCATTTTGTTTGTAATCTATATTTTTGCTAAAATCTATCTATCCATCTCTACTTAAACAGACTTAGTTGTTTGTATCCATTAAGGATTAGTTATGGTTTACTGAACATTATGAACTTTTTACTTATACATTCTTAAGAAAATAAATACTTTTATAATATTTTTTATGATAATTCAATTATACTTACTTATGTCTGTCTGTACATTTGTATTTGTTTTATTATTTCAGCACAGGATTTAGTTGTTTTATTAGGTTTGAAAATAATAATAAAAAACAAAAACAATATAAAGACAAAATAGAAATTTTCCATATCGCCTAGAGAGATTATTATCTTTATTGCTATTTCGATTGATAATAAAAATTCTATTATTTTATTATTATTTCCGGTAAAAGTCTTTAAACAACAAGAGATATTACTACTACCGGTTGAAAGTGAAAAAACAAAAAAAAAAAAAAAAAAATAAAGAGAAGATTTATAAAATGTCATTAAAATATTGTGGAAAAAAATATAAATAAACGGCAAAAGTAAAGTCATAAAAAACAAGCATAAATTAATTTGCTATAAAATGTTTGTTGTTGTTGTTATTTTAATGTTTGTAAAATATGACTATAAAATTTATGAAACAACAAACTCAACGCTATGTAGTGGTATTAACCCATTAAGTATCGATTTATATAATAAAGTTTAGAGCATCATTTTAATAAATATTATTAAATTCTAAGAAGATTTAGCCACTGTCTTCTCGTTTTGATACTTTTCTATATTGACTTTCTTGTTCCATTTGTAACACAACGAAATATTGGTCGTAAACCTAAAAATGTATATTCTAAGTTTTTATTAAATCCTAAGGAAATATTGCCATGTTTAAGCTATGTCTGTTAAAAATATATGTTGTTTAGGCAGAAATTGTGAAGAAATTTTTAACAAGTTATAGAACTATACCCCGAAATTATATTGTATCCACCATGTAAAATTTTAACTCGATCTAAATACATATACACACATTCCTCTCTGACCATCAGTTCGTGTCTCTTTCTATTTGTACCTTTGTTCATTTATCGTCTCTTCATCCCGTGTATCAGAGGAGAGTACTTAGAGGAAAGATGTAAAGTTAAGTATTTTTATCTTTAGAAAAAGTAAAAATTTCGGAACTGAATTCTAATGCTGTTTTATATCCACTTATATACACATCCTCCACATACACATGTATGTATGTGTGTATTCGTTATGTAGAAATATCACTTCTAGACCATACAGGAGATCAGTTACAACATATTTGCTGTTGTTTGGAGAAGGTATTTTTGATATGATTGATGGTTTTTGAGCGGTTTGGTGACGATGTTTAGTCTTTGTTTTATCGGTAATTTTCCTTCATGGTTGGGTGTGTTTGGAGTTTACTCTAATCATGCTTAACACAAAGCAGGTCCTAATGGCCACTGAAATAAGTCTTGTCAAGTTATTATGGAATCTGTGATTCGATCTACCAATTTGTGCCTAGGTGCCTCGTGATGTGGTTGCGCGACTAATGGTTGTTAATACTACCTGTGCGGATCGTTAGAGGATGGGGACGCTACGCCGTCGCTCATGACTGTGCATATACCTATTGGTCTATCTCGGTGTTCATCCCGAGATTATAGATTCAATGGGTGCGATGTTGGGGTCTAAACCCTCTCTTTCGATTCGCCTGGTACTTTTCAGCCTGTCGGGTTAGCTTGGTACCTGTCTTTCCGCAACGTGATCACTTGGCAAGAGATTACATAGCTCGAGCTATTTAGCAAAGTGCTTTTACATGGACCGGCTCAGCCATGTACAAAGATTGCCACCTGATTTCTTCATAGAAGAATTCAAGTCTACCCAGTGGATGAAAAAGATCACAGTGAAATAAAGCTGTCAAGGCAGGTGTTCACGTTAAGCTCTCGACATTCGTGTCTGTCTGTCTGTCGCAATTTTAAATATAATTTTATGAAATTTGGAAGATTCTCTTCTTTCAAAAGAAGGAAAAATGCTATTGAAAATGGATGAAATCAGCCTATTATTTATAATGTCCTAATCACTATAGTAGTGTAGGGTATGAATATAATGAATATACCAAAACCATGAGTTTTCAAACTTTAAGTGAAGATATCTCTAAAAAGAAAGAAGATATGTCAGATGTTATATATAAATAAATTTATCTTAACATCTCAAAAAGGGCCAAAAAATACATTTCTTAAACTTCAGGTCACAATATCTCAAATCCCAGATGTGATTAATAAGTTCAGATTCTACGTGATTAAATCCTTTAGAAAAGTATAACTTATTCTCAGGGTTTCGACTTTTTCCGAATTTTGTCGGCCTGTGTAATGCTTTTTAACAACCACTTTCACTTTATTTAACAAACAAAAAGTTTCCATTTCATAAAGGACTAAAAGGACACTTTTGTAAAAATAAAAAGTTGTTTTTGTTTTTAAAATAATATGTTCATGTTTTTATATTTGTTTTAATTCCCTCCTCCATAATGACCATAAATCGATATTAATGACATTCTACCAACAGCCATCCATATTTGTGTATGCAGTAAGTAAAAGCTCAAAGAATAAAAGTTGGTCAAGCCTGACTATGTGATAACCTACAACGATATATAGTAGGCTTAATAAAGGAGGCCGAAATAATACTATAATACAATTTCTGTACATATGAGAACTGCACAGATGGACGGATAGATGTACGTATTTAAACAGAAGAGGGAAATGTTTTTAAGTTGTACGGTATGCCTAATAGTGAGAGTAGGACTATTACCTTATAAATATCAGCTCAAACCCATTATATCCTCCCCACTATACTGGTGTAGGGTATTAATAAACAATACGATTCGTATGTTGCCACTTTTTGTTACATTTACTGTTTTCAAGCATTACGCTGCCATAGCTATTATCACCACCGCCATAATTGTCGTCAGTCAGCGGTAACAGCATCATCAGCATCATGAAAAGTACTCTTTCCCACTGTCTCTTTACCAACCAATAACAACATACAGCATACTTGTGCTATTGCTGGCCATTATGTAGAAGTATGAACCATTATAATGGTCTGACTGCGGTTATGCGTAAACAGCAAAAACACCTGCTGTCAATGACATTAACGACACCTATGAGAGTGTGAGTGAGCTAGAGTCCTTGTATATAAGCGTTATGATACAAATATCCTTATTTTATTTTTGCTGTTGTTCTTTTATTTTGCAAAGCTTTTGTTGCTTTATATTATTATTATCAATAATCGTACTCATATAGACCATATTAACCGCTGTTTTGAGTGCTAAATGACACTTTGTGTAAAATGTAGAACAATAAGGTATGTATTGAATATTGAATTAATTCATTGATGTAAAACGGTTTAATTTATGATTTGGGGACATCTATAAACGTTTTGTATTGGAGTGTGTGTTTATTTATTATGTTTAAAAAGACCTTGGAGAATAAATAAAAGGTATTTGGGTAAAATTATTAATATAAGTACATATGTATTTAAAATATTAACCTCGGTATTCGTAAAGTTATTAATAGCTTATATATAGTTTATTACGTACATTTTCAAACAAAATGTCTCTAACAAACGCTTCAATACAATAATACGCATCTTTGAGAGGTGCACCTATAAGAAGTATGTTTACGGGATAGTCTAATATACATTTTCTTTTGGGTGCAATGGTTTTCATTATTGGTTTTTATTCTTCATAAGGACTACGACAATCTGCTCAGAAACACTTTCTGATTCCAGCTGCATCCCCTCATTGTCAATTTTAAATAAGCCCCATTGCTTAGATTTGCACTGGACAGTAGAGTGTCCCGAGGAACAGATTTTTGTAATTTTGATGTAAGCACAGCTATTGAAAATCCTGATATAACAGTGAAACACGATCAAATATTTCCATATACGGACACTACTGCGTGATAAAAGACGTTTTGCCCAAAACCATGCACTTTGTTTATGGCCCCCAAAAATTTGGGTCCTCGGTGTCATTTTTGCAAAAAAGTAATAATTTTCTCAGGCTCATATCTAGCAAATCGTTCGCTCTTGTCATAAAATCAAAAAAAAATCTTCAAGATCAAAAAACTTTAAAAAAATTATATTTTTTATGTGTGAAAAAATATTACAACGCGTATACTTAATATTTGTAGTATCAATAAATCAGTAACACGTATACGTACAGGTGTCGTTAATAAAAAACTTCCACTTGGAATGGAAAAATTAAGTCGAAGGTTTTTTGATTTTATATGATTACAAGAGCTACAACTTTGCCTCAGAGAGTAGATCAAAATTGCGAACGATTTGCAAGATATGGGCCTGAGAAAATTATAAATTTTTTGCAAAAATGAATTTGTTATGGTCTTTTATCACGTAGTGGTGTCCGTATATGGTTATATTTTCCAATTTTTCCAAAAAAAAGTTTCTTAATTTTTTTCCAAATGGATATTAAATATATATATTTAATAAGGATATATTCTGGGTACTTATTAAATTCTATGACGATCTTACCATGTCCGTCCATCTGTCTATTGAAACCACGATAGAGTCCGAATGGAAAGAGCTAGGCGTCACAAATTTTGCACAAATATTCTCTATTACTGCAGTTTGTTATTTTTTGAATTGTCAATATCAGCCGATGTTTTCACCTAGCCCCCATACAAGTGTCCCCCGGAATACAGTTTAATCAGACATAACTGTTTCAAAAGTAGGAATATACCGACAAAATTCGTTATAAAAGTGTTTCATATGACCCAAAGTCTTTCTACCAAATTTATGTGCGTTTTCAATATTACGATTTTTGAAGATTTTGCTAAGTGCTGTTCACACAATGTGTCTTATAAGCTCTTTATCTACCAATGCTTAAGCTCCAAATTATTATGTTTTTAATGATACTAAATACTTGTTTAACAATCGTAAACTTACTTGTCAGGAGATTCTCAAAACTTAAAAATTTGTCATATCTTACCGCTTATATGATGATTTGCAAACAATATCCTTCTGTTCCAGCGGGTGTAATTAACTAGTAAAAAATTAAATTTAATATATATAATAGAACTCTGTTAAAACCATCCTTGTACCTATCCTTAAACCTCTCTTTAAATTCCCTTAAAATATCGCATAAAAAATTAATATTATCTTAAAAAAGTGTTTATTAGTTTTGGTGAAAAACTTTTACTCCCTTTAATAAACTTGTATCCTTATTACACTTGTACTATTAAAACTTAAATTAAAAACGTAGACTAACTGCATGAAATTGTACATACATATGTATGTATGTATGAGTGTTTATCAGTCAGTGCGATTTTTTGTATGTAAGTCAGGTAGTAACAGCCTCCTCGAATGTAAAACGTGACAATGAGTAATATGTTCACTAACAAAGTAAGTGATGACATACATACAAACTGACAAATTTGTTTTACAGCTATATTTTCTGTCCGTCCGTACGTTCGTCCTCCTGGCAGGCTGACTAACTATAATGTAATTTGTATGTGTTTAACAGTGTTTTTTTAAAGATTTCATCATAAATTTGTAAGGAAGTTTTGTAGTGATTTTCTTCTTCCCTCTTGTATCTTGTTTTGTTATTACAAACAATTTCATGTTAAATTAGTTGTATTCACTAACAAGTCGTTAATATTTTTGGTGACAGAGATTTGTGTGAAAAGCGACTGACTACAAGAAGACCAACTACAACCTGTTTTTATAATTAATATACATAAATAGGAAAAGGAGGGCGTATGTTCCTATATAGGTGTGTTAGTAAACGGAAATGTATCTTTTTGTACTGCTTTATGATGGTATGGATGGATGTGTGTCCTTAAGTTTGAATACCATTAAAACATAAATTACACAACCCAAACACAGCTGGTTTATGTAAAATGATTTCAACGTCCACCTTTTTTATGGTACCCAAGGGATTTGGAGTTTATGTTTGTTTCCACTACTACAAGGTTATTTAAAGTTTGTTTAAATATTTAAATTGAATTTTAAAGTTGTTTAATTTAAAAACCCCAAGTACATCAAAGCTTAGTTCATTAAGGTTGTTATTTTGTTTCGTTATTTCCCAGATATTCTTTCTTTTAGTTTAAAATATAACAACTTGTTAAACGAATTCTTTGTTATTAACACACATTTATCTGACAATAATGTTAATTATTAAAATGTGTTAAAATTTGTAAATTATTATAAAATCAAAGGAAGTTTAGATATTTGTGAAATGGTATTAGAGTGTTTTTAAATGGGAAATGTTTAATTATCAACTTTGTGTTAATATTGTGGAGAATTTTTTGTTTAGTTTAGTCACGTAATTAATTGGACTAGACAAGTATAATAAAAATTTAAAAATTGAAGTTGCATATAAATGAGACTAAAATAAACTAAAATAAATTTTTCCGCATTATTTCTTATAATTAACAAATATGTATATATATATTTATGTTTCTTACACCTTTAAGCCAAAACTACTAAATATTTTATTTCTGTCATACATTTTCTATATTAGTATAATTTAAGTTTTATTATCTTAAAACTTAATGCGTATTTATCAATTATTTTACATTATTTATAATAAATTTAAATCAATCTATATAAACAAATAAACATTTAATTACTTTTTCTTATCGTTAAAATATACATATACTTAAATAAATTACTTTAAATAATATACAACCTTAATTTACACTTATATAAATTGTCACATACCCAGACTCTTAAAAAATCATTCATTATTGACATGATATAGTATTTATGATGTAAACATTACGAAAGTATAAAAATTAATGTATATTGAAATTTCAAGTGGGTGAGATATGGGGTATTCTGGGGTATTCAAAGTCGCATATCTAAGAATTCCTAAAATTTGTGTAGACAATTTTGATACTCATACGAATGGTTGTGGATAAAAGCGTGGTACCCGCCATATAAACAAAACAATCTTATATTAGTATATCATTGAAAATATAACAGTTAAGCCCTAAATGTATAGTTTAGAAAAACTGGTGGACTAGCAATAGGGGGCGTGGCATCTCCCATATGAATTAAATAAAAAAGAATCATTACAAAAAACGGGAGTATAATTTATACGTATATAAAACCACATTATGCCGATTTTTGTAGAGATGAGCTCAAAAGCCCTATTCGGGGCGTACAGTTATATGAGGGCTAGGCGAAATAATGGACCGATTTTAAACATTTTCAATCCCTGGCTCGAAAAAATCTTACGTGCCAAATTTCATCCAATTATCTCAAAAATTGAGATATGCACAAGGTTTACATGGACACACAGACGGACAGACAGACAGACGGACATAGCTTTATCGACTCAGAAAGTGATTCTGAGCAGATTGGTAAACTTTAAGACCAATATTTTTGGGTGTTGCAAACATCAGCACAAACGCATAATAGACTCCCCACTATAGTGGTGTAGGTTACAAAAATTGTATATATCATACCATTAGAGCTAGAATCTTTAACTCATGCGCGAATAGTTTTTGTAAAACAATTATTATAGCAAATTTGCCTTCACGTTATACAAAAAACTACTGATCTGATTTTCAATAAGTTTGGTTAGAAGTCATTCTTCTTTTTCATCGTAATATTAGTTTGGAACTGGACTTGTATTGAACTGAACTAGAAAGTATACAACGCACTTATATATTATGGAGCTTCAGTCTAAGCTTTTTTTGTATAGGGGCTAGGCTCAAATATAGCCCAATAATAAAGAAAACAGGATTTTTTATGCTTATACATAACTTATTAGTTGCTATTCTTGTAGAGATATTATAATATTTTGCACAGTTATAAGCTGCAAAGCAGTATTCGGAAGACCGGTTATACGTTGTCTAGTTGAAATAATAGATCGAACCGAAAGCAATAAGATACGACAATATGGAAGACAAAAATTGCCCAGTCAGAAAAAGAGATCAATAACAAATTCAACAAAATCCCTTAGAAAAGGACTCAGCCACACTGAATCCGCGCTGAAACTGTATAACGGCTTCTAAGATCTACTGAAACAGCAAACGGACTATCAGACATTTTTTGGCTTAATCGACGCATATAATGATTTGAAGTCAATTAATTATACACCTTTAAAAGATATAAGGCCTTATTCATAAACAAAATGTTATTTTATAAACGGTTTATAAATAAAATGTTGCATGGAAATTTACGTTAGTACGTCAATACATACTATTTAAGTAAATGTGTTATATTATCTTCTCTTCTAACATAGAATTACATATTTTCATTATGGCATGTATGCATATGTGTACTTGAATGGGTATGTATGCGATGCATGAAAAAGCAATCACAAAAGAATTCTTGTTAACAACAAACACCTGTGTAAATAAAAAACATACCATTAAGTATTTTAAAGTTAAAACATAACAAACGTAGTAATTTTAAACACATACACACAACTATATGAACCTATACATATGTATATGACTGTATGCAAAGGAGTTAACACATACTTGCATAAAATGTTGTCATATTTATAAACGTCGTCGAAATCAAAAAGTCCTCATAAAATTATAACACGACCTATGATATCCTTACATTATAGACGTTCAAGTCAGTCATTTTCTGAAGGGGACTTTGTATGAGATTCCTTTGTATTTCTTCAAATTTGATGTATATATGTAAATCCACATTAACTAACTAACTAACTAACTAACTAACTAACTAACTAACTAACTAACTAACTAACTAACTAACTAACTAACTAACTAACTAACTAACTAACTAACTAACTAACTAACTAACTAACTAACTAACTAACTAACTAACTAACTAACTAACTAACTAACTAACTAACTAACTAACTAACTAACTAACTAACTAACTAACTAACTAACTAACTAACTAACTAACTAACTAACTAACTAACTACTAACTAACTAACTAACTAACTAACTAACTAACTAACTAACTAACTAACTAACTAACTAACTAACTAACTACTAACTAACTAACTAACTAACTAACTAACTAACTAACTAACTAACTAACTAACTAACTAACTAACTAACTAACTAACTAACTAACTAACTAACTACTAACTAACTAACTAACTAACTAACTAACTAACTAACTAACTAACTAACTAACTAACTAACTAACTAACTACTAACTAACTAACTACTAACTAACTAACTAACTAACTAACTAACTAACTAACTAACTAACTAACTAACTAACTAACTACTAACTAACTAACTAACTAACTAACTAACTAACTAACTAACTAACTAACTAACTAACTAACTAACTAACTACTAACTAACTAACTAACTAACTACACTAACTAACTAACTAACTAACTAACTAACTAACTAACTAACTAACTAACTAACTAACTACTAACTAACTAACTACTAACTAACTAACTAACTAACTAACTAACTAACTAACTAACTAACTAACTAACTAACTAACTAACTAACTAACTAACTAACTACTAACTAACTAACTAACTAACTAACTAACTAACTAACTAACTAACTAACTAACTAACTAACTAACTAACTACTAACTAACTAACTAACTAACTAACTAACTAACTAACTAACTAACTAACTAACTAACTAACTAACTAACTAACTAACTAACTAACTAACTAACTAACTAACTAACTAACTAACTAACTAACTAACTAACTAACTAACTAACTAACTAACTAACTACTAACTAACTAACTAACTAACTAACTAACTAACTAACTAACTAACTAACTACTAACTAACTAACTAACTAACTAACTAACTAACTAACTAACTAACTAACTAACTAACTAACTAACTAACTAACTAACTAACTAACTAACTACTAACTAACTAACTAACTAACTAACTAACTAACTACTAACTAACTAACTAACTAACTAACTAACTAACTAACTAACTAACTAACTAACTAACTAACTAACTAACTAACTAACTAACTAACTAACTAACTAACTAACTAACTAACTAACTAACTACTAACTAACTAACTAACTAACTAACTAACTAACTAACTAACTAACTAACTAACTAACTAACTACTAACTAACTAACTAACTACTAACTAACTAACTAAACTAACTACTAACTACTAACTAACTAACTAACTAAACTAACTAACTAACTAACTAACTACTAACTAACTAACTAACTAACTAACTAACTAACTAACTAACTAACTAACTAACTAACTAACTAACTAACTAACTAACTAACTACTACTAACTAACTAACTAAACTAACCTAACTAACTAACTAACTAACTAACTACTAACTAACTAACTAACTACACTAACTAACTAACTAACTAACTAACTAACTAACTAACTAACTAACTAACTAACTAACTAACTAACTAACTAACTAACTAACTAACTAACTAACTAACTAACTAACTAACTAACTAACTAACTACTAACTAACTAACTAACTAACTAACTAAACTAACTAACTAACTAACTAACTAACTACTAACTAACTAACTACTAACTAACTAACTAACTAACTAACTAACTACCTAACTAACTAACTAACTAACTAACTAACTAACTAACTAATAACTACTAACTAACTAACTACTAACTAACTAACTAACTAACTAACTAACTAACTAACTAACTAACTAACTAACTAACTAACTAACTAACTAACTAACTAACTAACTAACTAACTAACTAACTAACTAAACTAACTAACTACTAACTACTAACTAACTAACTAACTAACTAACTAACTAACTAACTAACTACTAACTAACTAACTAACTAACTAACTAACTAACTAACTAACTAACTTAACTTACTTACTTACTAACTTACTTAACTTAACTACTTACTTACTTACTTACTTACTTACTTACTTACTTACTTACTTACTTACTTACTTACTTACTTACTTACTTACTTACTTACTTACTTACTTACTTACTTACTTACTTACTTACTTACTTACTTACTTACTTACTTACTTACTTACTTACTACTTACTTACTTACTTACTTACTTACTTACTTACTTACTTACTTACTTACTTACTTACTTACTTACTTACTTACTTACTTACTTACTTACTTACTTACTTACTTACTTACTTACTTACTTACTTACTTACTTACTTACTTACTTACTTACTTACTTACTTACTTACTTACTTACTTACTTACTTACTTACTTACTTACTTACTTACTTACTTACTTACTTACTTACTTACTTACTTACTACTTACTTACTTACTTACTTACTTACTTACTTACTTACTTACTTACTTACTTACTTACTTACTTACTTACTTACTTACTTACTTACTTACTTACTTACTTACTTACTTACTTACTTACTTACTTACTTACTTACTTACTTACTTACTTACTTACTTACTTACTTACTTACTTACTTACTTACTTACTTACTTACTTACTTACTTACTTACTTACTTACTTACTTACTTACTTACTTACTTACTTACTTACTTACTTACTTACTTACTTACTTACTTACTTACTTTACTTACTTACTTACTTACTTACTTACTTACTTACTTACTTACTTACTTACTTACTTACTTACTTACTTACTTACTTACTTACTTACTTACTTACTTACTTACTTACTTACTTACTTACTTACTTACTTACTACTAACTAACTAACTAACTAACTAACTAACTAACTTTTGTCATGCTGCACTTAATCCCAACTTTAAAAATTTCCTAAAACAATTTACCTTAATGCATATTTATGTAAAAGCTTCCATTTCTGCATTTACGTTTATGTGTATGTATACATTTTAACGTAAATGTATATAGATTTTATAATAATTCATGGTATTAGCTTTAAGAGAAAACAAAACATACAAAATAATTTAAGGACTTTGCCAAGTATTTATAATCCTTTTCTCTCATATATATTTTTTAAGGATTCACATTTTATATGTATGTTTATGTCTACACTTATACATTGTCAATAGTTAAGCTGTAACGTAAACAATGAAGCATTTAGAATGTGTATATACGTATGTATATGTATATAAAGAATATACTTATGAAAAACAGGTGCGGATTTACTAAGTCACTATAAATACATGCATATACGACAATGAAAAAAGAAATAAGTACATTTTCATGTTTTTACAATAATATTATAATTAAGGATTAGTTCACATTTAATGAAATTATTGAGAAATGATATGGTAATTTAATGAAGTGGTATTAAAATAAAGTACGTCAAAAACTTTTGATGATTAAATAATTCATTTCCATTTAATTGTTTCTAGTAAAAAATTCAATTGAAATTGTAATTTAAAATAAAACAATTGCAATAAAAGTTAAATTACTTTAATATTTGTTTCATTGGCATATTTTTTAAATTACCAAATAAATTTTACAAACTCTATGTGCAAATAATTAAATTAATATTTTATGGCAGTGACAAAAAAGAATCGTTTAACTATTAAAATTGTTTTTTGTTATTATATTAAATTTTCAAATTTTTATATGAATATATAGATTTTTTTTATTTTACATACATATATAAACATATTTCCCACATTGTAAATTAAAATCAATTAAAATATAGCAACAAAAAAGTATTCAATTTTGTTTGCTAAATCAATGGTTTTTGGATTTTACTTTTTGTTAGACTTTTTATTATTATTTTATTTTTTTTAATCATGACGAAAAAAAATCAATTAATGCCTTGTATTCATACAATAGAAACAGATTTGCTTTAAAATATTTATTTTTAACTGTTATTTTAAAAATTTAAAACAAAACCCATCGTCAAAGCAGAAAGTTCATTTTAGGAGTACAAAAAATGTAGTTTAAACAGACAAAGTAAATTGATTTTGTTTGGATAACAAATAAGTACAGTTTTAATTAAACGTTTTGCAATTGATTGAACATTTAAGGAATATAAATTTTTTCGTTTGAAAATGTAGCAGACAGCTATCAGACTGCTTTGAGAACAGACAATTTTGTTGGCATTATTTTTGTAAGCTAAATGTAATGATTTTAAACTAAAACACTTTAAGAAATTTAAGTTTGTATGAAGAGTGGTGAAAATATGCACGATACTAAAATAATTAAAAGCACATTAAAGGTCGAAAAAGTTTTCCACAAATATTTTCTATCAATAAAGTTCGTCTGTTGTTTCAAATGGATAATATTGAATTTTAGATTTCTTACTAAATAGTATGAGCGAGATTTTGACTCGAGAAATTTTTCATTGGAATATACAAGAATATTTTCGTAGCAATTCCTTAAAATCTTCACCGGGAAATATAGAAAAAATTGATTTTTGGTGGGAAAGAATATTGATCATCTCTAATCTAGCTCTACAGACTAGACTATAGACTAGACCATAGAGTAGACTTAAGACTAGACCATAGACCTAGAATAGACTAGACTATAGACTAGACTATAGACTAGACTATAGACTAGACTATAGACTAGACTAGACTAGACTATAGACAGACTATAGACTAGACTATAGACTAGACTATATACTAGACTATAGACTAGACTATAGCTAACTATAGACTAGATAAGACTAGACTAGACTAGACTATAGACTAACTATAGACTAGACTAGACTAGACTATAGACTAGACTATAGACTAGACTATAGACTAGACTATAGACTAGACTATAGACTAGACTATAGACTAGACTATAGACTAGACTATAGACTAGACTATAGACTAGACTATAGACTAGACTATAGACTAGACTATAGACTAGACTATAGACTAGACTATAGACTAGACTATAGACTAGACTATAGACTAGACTATAGACTAGACTATAGACTAGACTATAGACTAGACTATAGACTAGACTATAGACTAGACTATAGACTAGACTATAGACTAGACTATAGACTAGACTATAGACTAGACTATAGACTAGACTATAGACTATACTATAGACTAGACTATAGACTAGACTATATACTAGACTATAGACTAGACTATAGACTAGACTATATACTAGACTATACTAGACTATAGACTAGACTATAGACTAGACTATGGACTAGACTATAGACTAGACTATAGACTAGACTATAGACTAGACTATAGACTAGACTATAGACTAGACTATAGACTAGACTATAGACTAGACTATAGACTAGACTATAGACTAGACTATAGACTAGACTATAGACTAGACTATAGACTAGACTATAGACTAGACTATAGACTAGACTATAGACTAGACTATAGACTAGACTATAGACTAGACTATAGACTAGACTATAGACTAGACTATAGACTAGACTATAGACTAGACTATAGACTAGACTATAGACTAGACTATAGACTAGACTATAGACTAGACTATAGACTAGACTAGACTAGACTATAGACTAGACTATAGACTAGACTATAGACTAACTATAGACTAGACTATAGACTAGACTATAGACTAGACTATAGACTAGACTATAGACTAGACTATAGACTAGACTATAGACTAGACTATAGACTAGACTATAGACTAGACTATAGACTAGACTATAGACTAGACTATAGACTAGACTATAGACTAGACTATAGACTAGACTAAGACTAGACTATAGACTAGACTATAGACTAGACTATAGACTAGACTATAGACTAGACTATAGACTAGACTATAGACTAGACTATAAGACTAGACTAGACTAGACTTAGACTAGACTATAGACTAGACTATAGACTAGACTATAGACTAGACTATAGACTAGACTATAGACTAGACTAGACTAGACTAGAGACTAGACTAGACTATAGACTAGACTATAGACTAGACTATAGACTAGACTATAGACTAGACTATAGACTAGACTATAGACTAGACTATAGACTATACTATAGACTAGACTATAGACTAGACTATAGACTAGACTATAGACTAGACTATAGACTAGACTAGACTAGACTAGACTAGACTATAGACTAGACTATAGACTAGACTATAGACTAGACTATAGACTAGACTATAGACTAGACTATAGACTAGACTATAGACTAGACTATAGACTAGACTATAGACTAGACTATAGACTAGACTATAGACTAGACTATAGACTAGACCTATAGACTAGACTTAGACTAGACTATAGACTAGACTATAGACGAGACTTATAGACTAGACTATAGACTAGACTATAGACTAGACTATAGAACTAGACTATAGACTAGACTATAGACTAGACTATAACTAGACTATAGAGCTAACTAGACTAGACTATAGACTATACTAAGACTAACTATAGACTAGACTAGACTACTATAGACTAGACTATAGACTACTATAGACTAGACTATAGACTAGACTATAGACTAGACTATAGACTAGACTATAGACTAGACTAGACTATAGACTAGACTATAGACTAGACTATAGACTAGACTAGACTATAGACTAGACTATAGACTAGACTATAGACTAGACTATAGACTAGACTATAGACTAGACTATAGACTAGACTATAGACTAGACTATAGACTAGACTATAGACTAGACTATAGACTAGACTATAGACTAGACTATAGACTAGACTATAGACTAGACTATAGACTAGACTATAGACTAGACTATAGACTAGACTATAGACTAGACTATAGACTAGACTATAGACTAGACTATAGACTAGACTATAGACTAGACTATAGACTAGACTATAGACTAGACTATAGACTAGACTATAGACTAGACTATAGACTAGACTATAGACTAGACTATAGACTAGACTTTAGACTAGACTATAGACTAGACTATAGACTAGACTATAGACTAGACTATAGACTAGACTATAGACTAGACTATAGACTAGACTATAGACTAGACTATAGACTAGACTATAGACTAGGCTATAGACTAGACTATAGACTAGACTATAGACTAGACTATAGACTAGACTATAGACTAGACTATAGACTAGACTATAGACTAGACTATAGACTAGACTATAGACTAGACTATAGACTAGACTATAGACTAGACTATAGACTAGACTATAGACTAGACTATAGACTAGACTATAGACTAGACTATAGACTAGACTATAGACTAGACTATAGACTAGACTATAGACTAGACTATAGACTAGACTATAGACTAGACTATAGACTAGACTATAGACTAGACTATAGACTAGACTATAGACTAGACTATAGACTAGACTATAGACTAGACTATAGACTAGACTATAGACTAGACTATAGACTAGACTATAGACTAGACTATAGACTAGACTATAGACTAGACTATAGACTACTATAGACTAGACTAGAGACTAGACTATAGACTAGACTATAGACTAGACTATAGACTAAGACTATAGACTAGACTATAGACTAGACTATAGACTAGACTATAGACTAGACTATAGACTAGACTATAGACTAGACTATAGACTAGACTATAGACTAGACTATAGACTAGACTATAGACTAGACTATAGACTAGACTATAGACTAACTATAGACTAGACTATAGACTAGACTATAGACTAGAACTATAGACTAGACTATAGACTAGACTATAGACTAGAACTATAGACTAGACTATAGACTAGACTATAGACACGAGACTATAGACTAGACTATAGACTAGACTATACTAGACTATAGACTAGACTATAGACTAGACTATAGACTAGACTATAGACTAGACTATAGACTAGACTATAGACTAGACTATAGACTAGACTATAGACTAGACTATAGACTAGACTATAGACTAGACTATAGACTAGACTATAGACTAGACTATAGACTAGACTATAGACTAGACTATAGACTAGACTATAGACTAGACTATAGACTAGACTATAGACTAGACTATAGACTAGACTATAGACTAGACTATAGACTAGACTATAGACTAGACTATAGACTAGACTATAGACTAGACTATAGACTAGACTATAGACTAGACTATAGACTAGACTATAGACTAGACTATAGACTAGACTATAGACTAGACTATAGACTAGACTATAGACTAGACTATAGACTAGACTATAGACTAGACTATAGACTAGACTATAGACTAGACTATAGACTAGACTATAGACTAGACTATAGACTAGACTATAGACTAGACTATAGACTAGACTTAGACTAGACTATAGACTAGACTATAGACTAGACTATAGACTAGACTATAGACTAGACTATAGACTAGACTATAGACTAGACTATAGACTAGACTATAGACTAGACTATAGACTAGACTATAGACTAGACTATAGACTAGACTATAGACTAGACTATAGACTAGACTATAGACTAGACTATAGACTAGACTATAGACTAGACTAGACTATAGACTATACTATAGACTAGACTATAGAATAGACTATAGACTAGTCTATAGGCTAGTCTATAGACTAAACGATAGACTAGACTATATATTAGACATTAGTATAAACAATAGATTATACTATATGCTAGACTATGGACTAGACTATAGAATAGACTATAGAATAGACTATAGACTAGACTATAGGCTAGTCTATAGACTAAACGATAGACTAGACTATATATTAGACATTAGTATAAACAATAGATTATACTATATGCTAGACTATGGACTAGTCTAGTTTATTGATTAGACTTTTGACTAGACTACAGACTATAAATATAATAGACCCATGTAAAAATTAATTTATTGGAATAGCAGTTCTTTAAATAAATTTAAAATTCTTTTTAGAAAAGCTCTTCCCCTAACTTGAGTTTAAGTCAAAACTGTGCAGTTTAAGTTCTATAGACAATATATAAGATACATACATACATATGTATGTATATAAATATATATACAAACAAATGTTGCTCGTTATGTTGCTGTCTGTATTTGTTGTTTGCTGCTTGTTTTTGGCATCATGGCTTTTTTTTGACCACAAAACCACCAAAGCTTTTAAGCTTAAGCCACCACGTACTAAAATGCTGTTTTCAATATTAATATTTTGGTACTTGTTATTTTGCTCTCACTGGCAATTTTTTCCACTCTACTTGTATTTATTTTATTATATTACTTGCATTTTATATTTGTTTGACAAAAAATTACAAACGTTTAAAAATTAAATAATTTTAAATGGCTTAAGTGAGAATTTTAGCGGTTTTAACGTTTCCTGTTTGCAACAAAATTTTATTGAGCATTTCCGGTCATGAAATAAAAGAAAAAAGTTTTTTTTTTGGCAAAAGTCTATTGTTGATATGAACAGCAAATAAAAACCTCAACTTGGCAAAAAAAAGTAGAGATTATTGTTAAATAATCTTACTTTTTGGACATAACTTATAAAAATTTTATATTAAAGAAAATACACAACAAAAGTGAAATTTTTAAAGAGATATTGTTATAGTTCAAGTTTTTTAATTAAACGAAAGCAGATTGGTGATTTGACGACAATTATTCTGAGAAAACGTTTTTTAATTATTTTTTGACAAAAAAGCAAAAAGTACCTTATGTCAATTATTGGTTGTAGGTATGGTGTAAGACATAAAAACAATCAACATGTCTGCCTTTAAATTTTATTTATTGATTAAATATTTTGGCAGTTTTTCTTTTATCATTCCTTTTTGGCTTTATGCTCGAGTTGGCCTTGGTAGGGAGATGTTTGTGCAAAAGTCCTGACTTTATATACAGTCAGCATACAAATGAAAGCAATATGTGTATTAATTTTTAATTTATCTCAATATTATTTAATTAATGTAAATGATGCTATTGGCAGTTAAATGTAAAAAATGAAAAAAAAATCAGCATCAGCAAATAGTATGAATAAGTAATTTAAGGTAAAAGATGAAATATGAATTTACATGGCCACCATATAGATCTGCCAGTGACTTGTTGGCTACTGCGCAACATTGGCTTTATAAATTTTATTAAGGAAATGGATTTTAATTGTAGTTGCACATTGTGCATATAAAGTTACTGCTAATGATTGAAGCGAAATTAAATTTATAAAAAAAAACATATACACGTTGACAACTTAATTAGTTTATTACTTATGTACACACTGCAGCAATATAATATGAGAGTTGTTGCTGCTGTAGGTGAGACAAAAAAATGTAATATTAAAATATGTTATGGTTCATGCAATAAATCATTTCATTTCTCTTTTATTTGTGTAATATTATATTTTGGAATCAAGTGAGTAGTTTTAGTTGGATATGTTTGAGATACAATTGTAGAGAATAGGGAATTTAGTGGTTATACTTACCGTTTCATTATTCCAAAAGATTATATGTGATCTGTTTGTATGTCTATCTGTCTGTACGTCTATCTGTATGTCTGTCTGCCTGTCTGTCTGTCTGTCTGTCTGTCTGTCTGTCTGTCTGTCTGTCTGTCTTTCTGTCTGTCTGTCTGTCTGTCTGTCTGTCTGTCTGTCTGTCTGTCTCTCTCTCTCTCTCTCTCTCTGTCCGTCTGCTTTAGACTAGATGGGGTATAATCGAGAGGAGATATAAACCTGATATTTTTCCTTAATATACTGCACTGATAAGCACTATTTGGTGTTGAAAATGACCAATATAGAATTTACTTACCGTTTCATTATTCCAAGTGATTATATGAGACTCTCTATACCATTTTTTTATACCGATCACGAAATGTTTCATAGAGGGATCTCAATAGAAATTTTTTGTCTGTCTGTATGTTTGTCTTTCTGTATATCTGTCTGTTTGTTTGTCCGGCTGTCTGCTTGTCTCTCTGTCTGCCTCTCTTTCTGCCTGCCCTTCTGTTGTAGACTCGATTGGGTCTAATCGAGAGGAGCTATAAACCTGATATTTTTCCTAAATATTCTTCATTGATAAGCACTATTGGTGTTAAAAATGACCAATATAGATCCACAATTTCACATATAAACCCTACAAACGGCTCAGTTATTCTATTAAAATTTTTTTTTTTAGTAACAAAATCATGTTTTTTTAACTATTGTTATAATTATTATTATTAACTTTTAACACACAACCTGGACTCATTTTTGTTCAAAACTCAGATTTTCTGAATTTTCATCAATCTGTGTCATTCTTAATTTCGCTGAAGCACTGTGCAACACTTTAAATTGTTTTTAATTTCACAATACTAAGTAAAACAGACCATTGAAAGCATTCCATTCGAATAAATACATTTAAAAAATAATAAAAGACTCAAATGGATTATGAGAGAACCTATCGAAAGGCCTTATTTTTAGCGAAAAAGTATAGAATTGGTAAACTTGTATGAAAGTATATTCCAGTATACATACATATATAAAGGAGGTCTTGTTAAGCCACAAATAAACCCCCATTTTTAAGAAATTTTATAAAAATTACGTTTCTAAAGAAACCCAAACCAGCCATGATATTAAGGGCCCTATGTAAAGCCTTCTTTTGCTATTCTAAAAACTTGTATAAACTGCAAATGTTTTCGTACAATTTCCATCAAGCTATTGTTGTTTGTATTGTATAAAAATTTGTCAGCAAAATTTTACAATATGATGTTTTATGTCTATTACAGAAAGTATGAACATTTGCCTTATTATATGGTAATACTATACAATTTTATTTATGTGGTCAACTAAATGGAAAAAATATGAGTTTTTTTTAGATTATTTTCCCCCCAAAAACACACAAAATAAATAAAAAAGCAAACAATTGAAAAACATGGTCAAATAATTTATACATATAAAAACCTACAATAAATTCAATGTTATGTTTTTTTGTTTCTTAAATTTTTAAATTTTATGCACACACGATTTCATTCAGATTATTTTTTTATGTCTAGACATTAGAATTGGTATTTTGTTTTATTTGTTCTAAAGAACCAAAAAAAAAAAAAAACAGTGAGTTTTTACTAACTACTACTAGTTGTTATGCCTGTCAGAAAAAATTTGATTTTGTTGAAAAAAAAACACAACAATAACAATATTTGTTTTAAATTAAAAAGTACTTTGAAAAAATTTAAATAATGGCAAAAAGTTATTTATGTTGGAAAGTTTGTTTATGTTTTAAAGATGAAATAATGGTTTTTTAAAGAGGCATGAACATGTTTAACTTCACATCAATTTAAGGATTTGTTGCAGAGAAAAGGTTTGTTAAATAAATTAAAAAAATAACTTAAATGAAACCAAACCAACATCTATTCTACAATTTCAACTACACTAATTTGAAGTAATAAATTATTAATGCCTTATTCATAAAATAAATTGTATTTAATAAACGGTTTATAAATCAAATGTTGTATGGAAATTTTGTTTTATAAACCTTTCATAACATAAAATATTGTTTATGACTAAGGGTGTTAAAATATAGTACATAATCTTGTCTATAGAATATTCTAAGTATAGTTGTGTCTTGAATGCGCTACCAATATCTACTCTTAAGTTTCTGAATAATATGTAGCCAATAGTCTTAACTGTAGTCTATAGTCATGACTAGAGTATATAGTCATGACTAGAGTCTATAGTCATTTCTACAGTCTATAGTCGTGACTGAGTCTATCGTAATTTCTACAGTCTATAGTCGTGACTATGGTCTATAGTCTATAATTTTGACTAATCTTGACTATAGCCTATAGACTGGACTGTGGCTTGAATCCTAACCATAGTCCTGACCATAGTATATAGTTTTGACTTCAGTCTGTAGTGTAAACTACAGTCTATAGTCTTGACTACAGCCTATAGTCTTGATTACAGCATACAGTTATGAATATATCCTATAGTCATGACTATGGTCTATAGTCTTGACTACAGTCTATAGTCTTGACTATAGTCAATAGCCTTGACTATAGTCTATAGTCATTGCTATAGTCTATAGTCTTAACTATATTCTATAGTCTTGACTATAGTCCATTGTCTTGAATATAGGCTATATTCTTGACTATAGGCTATATTCTTGACTATAGGCTATAGTCTTGACTATAATCTATAGTCTTGACTATAGGCTATAGTCTTGACTATAGTTTTGCCTATAGTCTACAAGCTTCACTATAGTCTACAGTCTTGAATATAGTTTATAGTCTATAGTCTTAACAAGAGTCTATAATCTTGACTATAGTCTATAGTCTTGTCTATAGTCTACAGTCTTGACTATAGTCTATAGTCTTGACTATAGTCTACTTCTTGATTATAGGCTATATTCTTGACTATAAGCTATAGTCTTGACTATAACCTATAGTCTTGACTATAATCTATAGTCTTGACTATAGGCTATAGTCTTGACTATAATCTATAGTCTTGACTATAGGCTATAGTCTTGACTATAGACTATAGTCTTGACTATTGGCTATAGTCTTGTCTATAGTTTTGCCTATAGTCTACAAGCTTCACTATAGTCTACAGTCTTGAATATAGTTTATAGTCTATAGTCTTAACAAGAGTCTATAATCTTGACTATAGTCTATAGTCTTGTCTATAGTCTACAGTCTTGACTATAGTCTATAGTCTTGACTATAGTCTACTTCTTGATTATAGGCTGTATTCTTGACTATAAGCTATAGTCTTGACTATAACCTATAGTCTTGACTATAATCTATAGTCTTGACTATAGGCTATAGTCTTGGCTATATACTATAGTCTTGACTATAGGCTATAGACTATAGTCTTGACTATATTCTATAGTCTTGACTATAGGCTATATTCTTGACTATAGGCTATAGTCTTGACTATAATCTATATATATAATTATAGTCAAGACTATAGGCTATTGTCTTGACTATAATCTATAGTCTTGTCTATAGTCCACAGTCTTGACTATAGTCAATAATATTGATTATAGGCTATAGTCTATAGTGTTGACTACAGTCTGTAGTCATAGTTATAGCCAATAATCTTAACTATAGTCTATAGTCATGATTACAATATAAAGTCTTAATTATAGTCTATAGTTTTGACTATAGTCTATAATCTTGACCATAAGCTATAATCTTGGCTTTAGTCTATAGTCTTGACTATATTGACTAGTTATAGTAACTATATAGTCTAAAGACTTTATTATAGTTTATAGTCTTGACTACAGTCTATAATGTTGACTATAGTCTTAAGTCAAAGTTATAGTCCATAGTCTTAACTATATTCTTGACTAATAATCTTGATTATATTCTTTAGTCTTGACTATAGTCTATAGACTTGTAAAATTAGTGCTTTTGATAAGAACTACAAAGATCAGCCAAGCCTGCCAAAGAAGTTTTAAGGTCTATAAATGGGGGCTTCATAGATAACTATTGTAATCAAATTCAAAAGTCTAGATATGAAAGAGTCTTTAGTTACATACATATCGCATTAACTGTTAAAGAAATGGAAAGGAAGTTGTTTCTAGATTTCACTTCTCCCGACATATAGTCTAGACCAAGCCCCGTTCTACATTTCGATCGATCCATAACGCCCTTTCTGGGATATGGTCACAAAATATGAGCAGCTCATACATACATATGTATGTTGCCAGAAATCTATTTGCCAAATTTCCGGTCACCTTTAACATAACATCAGTTTGTTCCTAATAAATTGTTCATCATTATAGTGATAATATTGTTAAATTATAAACCTTTGAAAAATTATTTCAAAAATTAAGTCCCATTTGTATTACATTTTGTAAAATAAAATAATTTAATTAAATAAAAACATCTTTATTTAAATTACCTAGAGAATAAAATTCAAAAATAAATTTACTCCATGTACATACATATCTTTCTAAAAACATCAATTTTGTTGTCACTATTGTGTACTCTTGTTTAATAATAGACAATGTCTATCTAACGAGTTTAATTTCAAACAGATTTCTATTTGAAATAAATGCCAGCTATTTTAGAAAAATATTCCAAAAAAACAGCATATATACATAAATAAATAACAAAATCACAATCAATATTAGGCCACTAAACATAATAATGTACATGTACATGTAGAAGCTGGTAGCACAAAAAATTTAATTTTATGTTGCACAAAATTATACAGTGATTAAATAATAAGTGTTATTTTAGACAGTCTAACTTTTCACTTGCTAAATGTTATTTCAACAGACAACAGACAGATGGACGTACATAATAAGATTGTTTTCGAATTTTGTAAGAAACTATAATGTACAAACATTTCGGGATTGTAATCCAATTACATCCCTTTAAGAATTGCCCTATATAAACTCGTCTAAAAAAAGATATTTATTTATATTTAAATAAATCCACATACAAAAAATCAGTTTACATAAAATGCAAATTCTGTCATAGCATTTGATTGAAAATAACAAGTTTTTGTATAAATTTGTGGGAGGTTGAACTACAATAAATACAAAATGCATACACAAACAGTTATATATATGTGTGTATGTATAAAGAGCCTATCTATGTATTAGTTTGATAAAATGTTGCATGATTTTCTATGAAATAAACAGAAGCAAGATCAAAATTTAACAACTAAAATATTTAAAATCAATGTATATACATTTTTGTTTGTTGTTGTTATTTTTTTCATTTTCAGACCATCAATATTTCATATTGTTGCTCTTTGTGTTGAAATAATTTTGTCCTGTTAGTGCCCAAACACATACACACATACATATACATATGTATGTATATAAACATATAGTGGAAAAACAGGATTTTTTAATTAAAAACTTTCATAAATTTTTTGTCTATAAAAGATAAATTTATGTATATGTATATAAGAATATACATATGTATATAAATACGCATATGAGTTTTTGTTTGCGTATATGTATATATTATATGACAACCAACAAAATGCATAAATAACAGTAAATATTATGATATATGAGCGTATAGTTTAAGGATACTTATGTATATGTATGTATATGTGTAAGTATATATGTATATAAATATAATATTAAATGGAGGTCCCGTGTCTATCTGAAATGAAAATCACAAATATCAACTTTTTTAACAATATAAAACAACTAACCAAATAACCAACAACAATGACAATTAAATACATTTTTATTTCATAAACAAGCGTAGATTTTATTCATATACATTCGCAAAATTATTCATGTGGAGTTGAGTTGTATGATTGTATGACAATAGTACTGTACCTAAAAATTTAACTCATAAACGAACGCTCGCAAATATGTTTATGATAAATTTATTGTTTTTCATAGTCCTTACATGCGACCAGATCTGATACCATTTGAGAATGTTTTGTAATATCCCACCGAGCGCGTCTCCTGGTACGAATGAAGGAGGCGATGAACAATCTGTGTTTTCTCTCCAGTTGTGTACCTTGTCTACTTTGGCCTCAGTGGCGAACAATGTGCCAAGTGTATTTCACAGGAAGATGTTCTTGAAGGAAGCAAGCTCACGCTTTTAATATGGTTAAGGTTTCCGACTCAGAATCCTCAGATGATAATGAAAATACTAACATACTTAATAGAAACTACTGAGAACAAATAATGAAAGCTATCCATCACCAAAACATGCTTATAAGGTGGAACGGTATTGAAGTAAAGAAGATGCTACATATTGGGGTCAATGTCAGGACACTACGAAGGATTAATCGGATTCTCTTACAGCTTACAAGGCAAAGAAACCATATACGCAGATTCTCTTACAATCTCTGAGGCAGAGAAAACCAAATGTGCCGAGTAGCAGAGCACTGAGAACAGACTCGATAAGAAAACAAGCTCCTCGTCTTCCATATCATTCTTAAAAAGACATCCAGCAAGTCGGAAGAAATGATATATGAAAAGAAACTAATACCAACACAGAAACCCGACGCCCAAAATTCCAATAGACTAGTATATTAAGGTATAAGATCTGGGCAACAATAAGATAGTGAACCATGCAATCTCTTCTAAGACATCGATTGCCATTATGTCAATGTGCTAGCGAATATTGTGGAAAATATATTTCCTAACGGGGATGGTACTGAGGTAGCACCAGTCAAAGAAAGGCTTTAAGACATCGATTGCCATTATGTCAATGTGCTACCGAATGTTGTTGAAAATATACTTCCTCCCAGGGATGGTACTGAGGAAGCACCAGTCAAAAAGAGGCTTTAAATTTGCAAATTAAAGTCTAGAAAACTAAGAATAAGTGCCCAGGTCTAACTGAGTTTCTAAATTTTGACGATACTTAAAATTTATCCATGAAACACAGAGCACAATAGACCCCATATCTATATAGGAGTAATTTTTGGGGATCTGATGTAATATACGCCCTTATCTCAACCTAAACACAAAATATTTTCCAAACGAGGAGCATGTGTAATACATTTTCTATCTATAAGTACACATGTGCGAATGTTTTCATATATTAAATGTACATTTTCATATACATATGTATACATGTATGTATGTATGTATGTGGGTATAAGTATAAACAATAATATTTTTCTTTCCATTCAATAAGCAACCATCACACTAACTAAATAATGGTCAACAGTGAAGATAATGACGATTTTATATTAACCTCATCTTTCGCTTTATGTGAAATTTAACCAAAATAAGTAAACGATATTCGTCAATGACGAATTTTATATGCCCTTCATAATAGTAAATTTTATCGAAAATATTATATTTTTAAATGAAACAAGTTAGAGTGCTATATTCGGCTGAGCCGAATCTTAAATACCCTCCACCAGCTAATTTTATGTTAATACTTTTCTAATTGATCAAATATTTGTAGAAATAAATTTTCTCATGTCTTAAATAGAAAAATCCCAAGATTTAAACAGCTTAAATCTATTACAATTCCAAGATTTATTGAACATTACAAACCCCATTTTTTTTCTGAAGGGGACCTAGTATGAGAGCTATGAACAAACATGGACCGATCGTAAAATGAGTTATGTGCCTTTAAGTATTTTTCTGAAAGGGACCTTGTATAGCAGCTATGATAAATTATGGAGCGATAGGAAAACAATTTCACAATAATATTTATTTGTATATGAGCAATACTTCTGCCAAACTTTATATGGATATCTTAATTTAGTAATGAGTTATGCGCGTTTAAGTGATTTTCGGGAGGGGACCTTGTATGGGAGCTATGACCAATTATGGACCGATCCAAAAAAACTTTCACAGTAATATTTCTGTATATGTGAGCAATACTTGTACCAAATTTTATATGTATATCTTAACTTTGTAATGAGTTATGTGCGTTTTAGTGATTTTCGGGAGGGGACCTTGTATGGGAGCTATGACCAATTATGAACCGATCGGAAAAAAATTTCTCAGTAATATTTCTGTGCATATGAGTAATACTTGTACCAAATTTTATATGGATATCCTAATTTAGTAATGCGCGTTTAAGTGATTTTCGGGAGGGGACCTTGTATGGGAGCTATGACCAATTATGGACCGATCGGAAAAAAATTTCACAGTAATATTTCTGTGCATATGAGTAATATTTGTACCAAATTTTATATGGATATCTTAATTTAGTAATGAGTTATGCACGTTTAAGTGCTTTTCGGGAGGGGACCTTGTATAGGTGCTATGACCAATTACGGACCGATCGGAAAAAAATTTCTCAGTAATATTTCTGTGCATATGGGCAATACTTGTACCAAATTTGATATGGATATTTTATTTAAGTAATGAGTTATGCGCGTTTAAGTGATTTTCGGGAGGGTACCTTGTATGGGAGCTATGAATAATTATGGACCGATCGGAAAAAAATTTCTCAGTAATATTTCTATGCATATGGGCAATACTTATACCAAATTTTGTATGGATATCTTAATTTAGTAATGAGTTATGGGCGTTTAAGGGATTTTCGAGAGGAGACCTTGTATGGGAGCTATGACCAATTATGGACCGATCGGAAAACACTTTCACAGTAATATTTCTGTGCATATGGGTAATACTTGAACCATATTTTATATGGATATCTTAATTTCGTAATGAGTTATGCGCGTTTAAGTGATTTTCGGGAGGGGACCTTGTATGGGAGCTATGTCCAACTATGGACCGACCCAGAAAATTTTTCCTCTGTATGAATTCTATTGACATAAGATTTTAATTTGTAAAATTTTTTGATGATATCGACATTGTGACGGAAGTTATTAACAAAAAACCCATTTTCCGGGAATATGTACTTTTGTATGGGAGGTATATGAAATTGTGGACCGATTCTGGCAATTTTATGCAGGGATCAAGCTCTTGTGCAGAAACGAATGTACGGTGATTTTCATGGAATTATCTTGCATAGTTTTCGAGAAAATTACATCAGAATGTGTAAAAAATGCTTATTTTTTCGAGGTTGTTTTAAATTTTGATTCATAACTTTTCCCGGTGTAAACCGATTTTGCCCATTTTCAATACCAAACAACTTAGGGAAATGAAGAACATTTTGGGTGAATTTGGTTAAACTCTATTGCTTCGTTTTATCGTGAGCGTGTTTTACACAGACAGACGGACAGACGGACATAGCTAAATCGACTCAGAATTTGATAAGGACCCAGAATATATATACTTTGTTGGGTCTCAGATGAATATTTCTTGGTGTTACATACGGAATGACAGACGGACATAGCTAAATCGACTCAGAATTTGATAAGGACCCAGAATATATATACTTTGTTGGGTCTCAGATGAATATTTCTTGGTGTTACACACGGAATGACAAAGTTATATATCACCACTGATGGTGGTGGAGGTTATAAAAATCAAGAAGAGTTCCTTTGAAATTACATCTGAATTCGATGAAAATCTTGCATTTATAGAAACCGGCATTTAACTGACTGTGGGACTAAGCGTTGGAAATTAGTTGGTGTTAATTGTATATGAAACAGGGTGGATGTGGGGACATACAAAAGAAGAAGAGCCTGTATCCTGCTTTCTCGAGCTCAGCAGAGACCGACTCTGTGATAGCCAGGATGAGGCCCGTGTGGCCGACGCCTTGTTCAGCGCGAATAATAGACCAGTCGTCCATGTGGGCATTTTGTGTGTTTCAGTGGTCATTTTTGGTAACCATATGCGTGCTAGAGGTCTCATCGGAATTTCCTCAGCGGGGATAAGCTTAAGGCTTAACCCTTCCCATGCGTCGCTTATCTTAGTGATGCATTTGCTGAGGAAGTCATGTATCCCCGATAAATCTCACCGGAGTCAAAACGAGGTGCTGTGTTGTCTTCACTGGCTAGGATGTGTTCCATAACCAACTCAGTCAGTGTAGATTCCACTGCACTCCATTCTGTTACTACAGGTTTCATGACCCCATCTCTGTCGTTCACCAGTGCCATCAGGAGGTGGTCCTTCACCACTTCGTTGAATGGTCTCCTGGCTGATATGAATGCAGGTGCAGCAGGCCCTGGAGTGGTTTTGCTATCTGCAATCTTTCTCCTCTTGGACGGTTCACCTGTCTCTGTCTGAGATCGGTTCCGCTTAGACCTTTCATCTGCAGCTGCTTTGGGTACGGTTTCCATAAACTTTCGGTACTCGTCTACCACAGATTCGTACTTGACGCGATCTTCCTCATCACGTTCATGTGGAGTGCCATTAGCAGCATTCTTGGCAATATTGTCTAGAATGAACTGTGCCTTGGCATATCTCGCATTGAAGATGTCTTTCTGACTCTTCCTTCTTACTCGTTTTTTACCCAATTGGTCACCAGGCTTGGCTTCAGATTGGGAAGGTGTTTTTGTCAAGGGTTTTGTGGCTGACTTACTGACCACGGTCTCTTGGCAAGAGGCCAGAAGGTCATCTTCGGATGATGTACCTGTATTATCCTTCTTTCTCCGTTGTTGTTATTGTTGTTTTTGTTGTTTATTTGAATGTTCCATATTTTTAGTCCCACGAGTGTGCACATAAAGGGAAGAATAATCTATGCAGTGACGGCGTACATGGACTAGACTAGGCATTACAACCGGCCCGTGTTGTAGCACCGGACACGGACCGGTTGTAATGCCTAGTCTGATTGGTGCCGAAACGGTATACACTTATACAGTAATGGTGTTTGTGATTACCTTTAAGAAAACCCATACACATATGTATCCTGGTAATTATTTTGCTGGTTCCATTGATATTCGAAAAATTCTATACTCTTTATGTGAATTTTATAAAGTTTGTGTATAAGAAATATTCTTATTATTACAAATAGCGTTTATTAAATTTATGTTTAAATGTATATAAATGTTAATAAAAATATATGTAAAGAAAAACTAAATTTTTATATAGAAAAATATCCGGAATATGTAGTATGATCTTGTACACTTGTCTTTTGTATGACACCCCCTCGAACTAACAAAATTTGTATACAAAATATAAAATTCTGCATATTTCAGCTCTAGATACATTTTAACATATTTCCGCACAATTTCTCTTTTATATTACACAACATTTGTATGTGTTATAATATAATTACATATATATGATCGAATCCCAAAAAATCTTATTACGATTAAAAACACGTATGAACCCACTACCATACACATGTGTGCAAGTAAAAGTTTTGCAAGACAATTTTCAGAAAATTATTAAATAATTTTTTATGTTAAACTTGATTTAAAATCTTTTGGTATTAAACATAATATTTTTGGTTTCTACCATACATATATTTAGTATGTTTATCATATTTTGATAATATTTGTACATATATATATATGTTGTATAGCTGTATGCGTAAAATATATTTTTTCCAGAAATATGTCAGCAACAATAGTACTCGTATTAACATACATACATACATATGTATGTATATAGTTTATGGACCGATTTTATATAATCATTCGGTTGTGTATGTGTGTGTCTATTTTCATGTTTGTTTGTGTCTCTTTGTTTGTCTGGTTCTCATGTGTCTGTATGTCCTTATGTCTGTCTGTTCATCTGCCTGTCTGTCTATCCTTGTATATTTTGTATGTGGTCCCTTATAGTCTTGTGCTGTCATCGTTAACACAATGTTACTTTTGTTTCTGTTTTGGTATTTGTACAAGATTGTACCTACATTTATGAAAAGGATACATACATATACTAACACATATGTATGTATATAGGGCTTATTTAATTCAAAAGTGTGATAATTCGAAAAAAAGTTATATTTTATTCATGGATCTCGGGAGCTTTATATTCTGGGTTCATATGTAAAAGATTATGAGACGACCTAGATATGTCCGAACTGTACAGTTCACGATTTCGCCTAGACTAAACAAAAGAAGTTAGATAACTGAAATTTTTCACAAATATTCTTTACTAAAATGTTAAAAATATCAGCTCAAAACTTATCATATGGCCTTTATCCTAAAGGTGTCATAATGTAATTGCCTTTTGGAAAAAATATATGTATGTAACTCTCTAATCGTCTTTAGTAATCTGTTTAAAATCCGCTAAATCTTAAGTTAGGATATTCTTCAAGTAAATGAGCGATATCTGTATGTATGTATAATAAATATTTGCATACGCACATTGCCCCCAAATGTATATGTATGGGTATTTATATTGTATAGGGAAACTACTACCCAACAAACCGTAAAGGTTTAAACTCAAATTAAGCATAATTTCAAATAAAACTTCTTCTAGAAAAAACCAAAATTAAAACATGAAACCATTTCCTAACTTTGAGTTTATTGGGTACACACTTCTATGTAGAGAGCCAGCAGTAGTATTTATTTCTTCTTCATTATGCATTTTGTTGGTGAAATCACATTGTAGTTTTCCATAAAAATGTTTTCCTTGCATATTTTTAGGGATACACAATACTAAATACAAACAGACTACTACTGCATACAATCATTATGAATATTGAATGTAGAGTTTTCATGTGTTTTATATTTAAATGGTAATGGAAATTAAAATTTTATCAATATATAAATCAGTTTAAAGTGTAAACAATACAAAAGAATAAATAGTATTTAAGTGTACATATATATATGTATTATGTTTGTGCTGTGAACAGAAATATATATTAAAGTGCACGCACGAAAACTAACGTTTTATTCTCTGAAGCTGATATTAAGTTTATGTTATTGATAAAAATTTTGCAGTGTAGATTATGAGTTTATACAGCAGTATAAAGCAGCATAAATTTTTTTATTGTTTAAATCATATAAATCTTTGAAAAAAGAAAACTGCATATAGATATGTATTTTTTAAACTTTTTTAAACAACTTTAAGAATATAAGTCTCTAAATATGACTCTTAATAATCAGATAAAATATTGACAACTTACTTATTATTAAAGTGCTCCAAAGTACTTTGACAGAGTCTTAGACAAATTTATTTCTCATAAACATTATTTGTGAAGGCGTTTCTACGCAATTATCCTACCGTAAACCCTAATTATGATTCATTATCTATGAACATTAGGATAGCGTTCAATAATGCCATGTCACATATGAATGCCGTGATAATTTTAAAGTTTTTCCATTCAAAAACGATTCAAGACATTCATTCAATCGGGCCTCGTCAGCTTCCCACAAATGATATTCTAATAGATATTCTGAAGAAGGGATTAAAGACATTTATTGGCCTATCGTCATTAAAATCGGTGGATGGATTTTTGTTTTTATGGAAGTTATTTATACTGAATCTCTTGGTGATACTAATGTTAGAAAGGCTATTAGGAATGTTTAAGGTATTTTCAGAAGGTGTGTTTGTATCGGGTCTATATTCAAACGAGATCCGATTATTATGAAAATTTCCAGCATCGTATATAACCTAGTCTTGCCAATATTTTTTTAAATTTATAGTTAATTATTCTCCGATCATGGTAGAATTAAACGGGGAGATTTTATTTCCCATAAACCTTCTTTATGTAGAATTTCGTTGCTATACTGACATTTTGAAGCAAGTTATGAACGTTATAGTAATTTTTTGAAGAGGACGTAATATGGGTGATTGGTTCAATTACTCCTTCATTCTGATAAAATTAAACGGGGATATTTTATTTCCCATAAAACTTGTTTATGTCGAAGTTTGTTGCTTTACTGTCAGTTTGAAGCAAATTATAGGGGACCATATATGGGGGTAGGGTCAATTATAGACCGATTCTTATAAAAATTGACAGAGATATTTAAGTTTCGTTATAGTCAACTTCGAAAGGGGGGCTTATATGGTAGATAGGTGAAATCGATTTCACCTATCTACCAAACAAACTACATCAACTCAAAATATTTGTGGAAAATTTTAGCTTTCCAGCTCGTCCCTTTTGGATTCTATCTTGTTTTAGACAGACAGACGGACAGAGAGACAGACAGAAAAACAGACAGACAGACGGATAGACAGAAAGACTGACAGACAGACAGAAAGACAGACGGACAGAGAAATAGACAGGTAGAGAGACGGACATGGCTACTTCGTCTTAGAATCTAATAAGGACCCAGAATATATACCTTTATGGGTCTTAGAGCATTATTTCGATTCATAATACATATATTTTATAGGGGTTTACTATTTCAACTAAATTATCAATTGGCAAAAAATTCCTTTTTTAAGAATAACCAATATCTTTTCCATTTGCTTTAATGATATCTTTTTTGTTGCACCACCCTAAGTTTTATACAGCATTTGTATTTAAAACGTAGCCAAAAAGAAAATACACTTACAATTTTATGCCAATATTGATGTCACCTACAGGTATTTGTCATTAAAATCATACAATAGAATTTTATGTTATAATGCAAACATTCCCCTCTGAGGCAAACAAAAATTTTTAGTTCAAAGAACTTAAGAATGATTTAAAGAATACAAATAAGAAAATAAAGTAGGGTTTGGCCTACTATATGATACCCTATAACAGTTATGTGAATAAAATATTATATATTTTTCATAACAAAGCTTTTATATTGAAATGTAACTTATCTTCGATATAATAAAGTAATCTATTGGTCATCATTGATAGTATAAATCATAGTTGTACCGCCTACATACAAGATGATGAAAAATAGTTATAAGAGCAAAAACGATCAGTAATTTTATTATAAGGTTTACATGGATGGACGGACGAACAGACAAGCGGACGTACATACATAATTTCAAAAATGATTCTATAGCGTTACAAACATCAGCACAAAACCCATTATACTGTCTCCACTATAATGGTGTCGGGTATAAATACACATACAATCATTGCACATAAACTAATTTTGGATTGTGGATTAAAATTGTTTTTTTATTGCCATTTGCTATTTTCTCTTAGAACACAATGAAAAAAGTATGAAAATGACAATGATGATGTTCAGATTATTAAAATTTTTACACCTGAAGTAAAGTATCGATTCAGAATAAATTTCTTAATTATAACAATACCTGCATCTGTAAACCTTCTACTGACTACTAAAAATGGTTTCAATTATTACAAAAGTTTCAGAATTATTATTATCCACACTGGTATACGATATCTTATAGTAGGTATTAAACTTAACAAAAATATATAATTGTTTACTCGTATCACGATAAACATATTATTCAATTTCCCCAAAGCTACAGTCACATAAAATATTGGTTTTCTCGCTAATTATGAAAAATGTCCTTTGATAAATATATGCTTTAAAAAGGAAGGAAAAATTACAAAAACACAAAACGCACGAGTAAGCATTCAGTTAGAAAAGAAACTCAATTAAAACAACAGCAACATTGACAAGTCCCATAACGATACGAAATCTTAGATACATTATAAGAAAACATATAAACTAGCAAAGTATTTAATATATGTCGGAGAAAATTCTTTAACGATTTAATTATTTAAAATATTTATTAGATTAATAAATTTCAAAGCTAAACTCATGTACACATATAATTCTTCTAAAACCAATTGAAATACAACCTTAACATTTAAAAATCTACACATATAACAAATGCCAAATTAAATCTCTTTCATCTAAGTAGATTTTGAAAATTCATTGAATTTTTTATTGTATGTATGTGATCCAAAAAAAGAAACAGTAAAAATCAAACATAAATAAGCCTTTTTAACATTTCAACACCTTGCAAATTTGCATTAAAAGAAACCAATTCATATCCATCCATTATAAATGTATTTTACTTATACATTTTCGAATCAATTGCTTTATTTTACACATCAATTGCTGTACATTTAATCGAACATGTGTATGAATATAAATGTATGTAAATGTGTATGTATATACTATACATGTAGTATGTATGAAGCTGTGCAAAACGTATAAATTTTGTCGCCGATCTTGCTTTAACATGTCATTTCATTTGAAAACATGTTAAATCTATTACCTTACAATTGAATATATTGTCAACATTTATCAATGAATCATTGCACTATGGGTTGAGCTACACAAAACTAAGCCTTCTTCCAAAGTCTATGTAAGGTATTAGTCTGATATATTGTCTACCCTATAGTCTTTAGTCCAGTATATAGTGTAGTCTATGGTCTAGTCTATAGTTTAGTCCATAGTCTAATCGGTACTTTAATCTAAAGCCTAGTCCGTTAGTCTATAGTCCAGTTTGTAGTCTAGTCTATATTCTAGACTATAGTTTAGTATACAGTCTAATATGTAGTATAGTATATAGTCTAGTATATAGTCCAGTCGATAGTCTAGTCTGTAGTCTAGCCTTTGTTCTAGTCTATAATATAGACTATAGTTTAGGATATATACTAGTATAGTAGTATATACTATAGTTTAGTCTACAGTCTTGTATAGTAGTATAGTCTAGTCTATAGGCTAGTTTATAGTCTAGTCTATAGCATAGTCTATAGGATAGATTATAGTCTAATCTAAAGTCTAGTCTATAGTCTAGTCTATAGTCTAGTCTATAGTCTAGTCTAGTCTATAGTCTAGTCTATAGTCTAGTCTATAGTCTAGTCTATAGTCTAGTCTATAGTCTAGTCTAGTATATAGTCTAGTCTATAGTCTAGTCTATAGTCTAGTCTAGTCTGTAATCTAGTCTATAGTCTAGTCTATAGACTAGACTATAGACTAGTCTATAGTCTAGTCTATAGTCTAGTCTATAGACTAGACTATAGACTAGTCTATAGTCTAGTCTATAGTCTAGTCTATAGTCTAGTCTATAGTCTAGTCTATAGTCTAGTCTATAGTCTAGTCTATAGTCTAGTCTATAGTCTAGTCTATAGTCTAGTCTATAGTCTAGTCTATAGTCTAGTCTATAGTCTAGTCTATAGTCTAGTCTATAGTCTAGTCTATAGTCTAGTCTATAGTCTAGTCTATAGTCTAGTCTATAGTCTAGTCTATAGTCTAGTCTATAGTCTAGTCTATAGTCTAGTCTATAGTCTAGTCTATAGTCTAGTCTATATTCTAGTCTATAGTCTAGTCTATAGTCTAGTCTATAGTCTAGTCTATAGTCTAGTCTATAGTCTAGTCTATATTCTAGTCTATAGTCTAGTCTATAGTCTAGTCTATAGTCTAGTCTATAGTCTAGTCTATAGTCTAGTCTATAGTCTAGTCTATAGTCTAGTCTATAGTCTAGCCTATAGTCTAGTCTATAGTCTAGCCTATAGTCTAGTCTATAGTCTACCTAGTCTAGTCTAGTCTAGTCTATAGTCTAGTCTATAGTCTAGTCTATAGTCTAGTCTATAGTCTAGCTAGTCTAGTAAGTCTAGCCTATAGTCTAGTCTATAGTCTAGTCTTAGTCTAGTCTATAGTCTAGTCTAATAGTCTAGTCTATAGTCGTCTAGTCTGCTATAGTCTAGTCTATAGTCTAGTCTATAGTCTAGTCTATAGTCTAGTCTATAGTCTAGTCTATAGTCTAGTCTATAGTCTAGTCTATAGTCTAGTCTATAGTCTAGTCTATAGTCTAGTCTATAGTCTAGTCTATAGTCTAGTCTATAGTCTAGTCTATAGTCTAGTCTATAGTCTAGTCTATAGTCTAGTCTATAGGTCTAGTCTATAGTCTAGTCTATAGTTCTCGTCTATAGTCTAGTCTATAGTCTAGTCTATGTCTAGTCTATAGTCTAGTATATAGTCTAGTCCTATAGTCTAGTCTATAGTCTAGTCTATAGTCTAGTCTATAGTCTAGTCTATAGTCTAGTCTATCGTCTAGTCTATAGTCTAGTCTATAGTCTAGTCTATAGTCTAGTCTATAGTCTATTCTATAGTCTATAGTCTAGTCTATAGTCTAGTCTATAGTCTAGTCTATAGTCTAGTCTATAGTCTAGTCTATAGTCTAGTCTATAGTCTAGTCTATAGTCTAGTCTATAGTCTAGTCTATAGTCTAGTCTATAGTCTAGTCTATAGTCTAGTCTATAGTCTAGTCTATAGTCTAGTCTATAGTCTAGTCTATAGTCTAGTCTATAGTCTAGTCTATAGTCTAGTCTATAGTCTAGTCTATAGTCTAGCCTCTAGTCTAGTCTAGTCTATAGTCTAGTCTATAGTCTAGTCTATAGTCTAGTCTATAGTCTAGTCTATAGTCTAGTCTATAGTCTAGTCTATAGTCTAGTCTATAGTCTAGTCTATAGTCTAGTCTATAGTCTAGTCTATAGTCTAGTCTATAGTCTAGTCTATAGTCTAGTGTATAGTCTAGTCTATAGTCTAGTCTATAGTCTAGTCTATAGTCTAGTCTATAGTCTAGTCTATAGTCTAGTCTATAGTTTAGTCTTAGTCTAGTCTATAGTCTAGTCTATAGTCTAGTCTATAGTCTAGTCTATAGTCTAGTCTATAGTCTAGTCTATAGTCTAGTCTATAGTCTAGTCTATAGTCTAGTCTATAGTCTAGTCTATAGTCTAGTCTATAGTCTAGTCTATAGTCTAGTCTCTCTATAGTCTAGTCTAGTCTATAGTCTAGTCTATAGTCTAGTCTATAGTCTAGTCTATAGTCTAGTCTATAGTCTAGTCTATAGTCTAGTCTATAGTCTAGCTATAGTCTAGTCTATAGTCTAGTCTATAGTCTAGTCTATAGTCTAGTCCATAGCTAGTCCATAGTCTATCTATAGTCTAGTCTATAGTCTAGTCTATAGTCTAGTCTATAATCTAGTCTATAGTCTAGTCTATAGTCTAGTCTATAGTCTAGTCTATAGTCTAGTCTATAGTCTAGTCTATGGTCTAGTCTATAGTTAGTCTATAGTCTAGTCTATAGTCTAGTCTATAGTCTATAGTCTAGTCTATAGTCTAGTCTATAGTCTAGTCTATAGTCTAGTCTATAGTCTAGTCTATAGTCTAATCTATAGTCTAGTCTATAGTCTAGTCTATAGTCTAGTCTATAGTCTAGTCTATAGTCTAGTCTAGTCTATAGTCTAGTCTAGTCTATAGTCTAGTCTAGTCTAGTCTATAGTCTAGTCTAGTCTATAGTCTAGTCTATAGTCTATAGTCTATAGTCTATAGTCTAGTCTAGTCTAGTCTAGTCTAGTCTAGTCTAGTCTAGTCTAGTCTAGTCTAGTCTAGTCTAGTCTAGTCTAGTCTAGTCTATAGTCTAGTCTATAGTCTAGTCTATAGTCTAGTCTATAGTCTAGTCTATAGTCTAGTCTATAGTCTAGTCTATAGTCTAGTCTATAGTCTAGTCTATAGTCTAGTCTATAGTCTAGTCTGTAGTCTAGTCTATAGTCTAGTCTACAGTCTAGTCTACAGTCTAGTCTATAGTCTAGTCTATAGTCTAGTCTATAGTCTAGTCTATAGTCTAGTCCATAGTCTAGTCTATAGTCTAGTCTATAGTCTAGTCTATAGTCTAGTCTATAGTCTAGTCTATAGTCTAGTCTATAGTCTAGTCTATAGTCTAGTCTATAGTCTAGTCTATAGTCTAGTCTATAGTCTAGTCTATAGTCTAGTCTATAATCTAGTCTATAGTCTAGTCTATAGTCTAGTCTATAGTCTAGTCTATAGTCTAGTCTATAGTCTAGTCTATAGTCTATTCTATAGTCTAGTCTATAGTCTAGTCTATAGTCTAGTTTATAGTCTAGTCTATAGTCTAGTCTATAGTCTAGTCGATAGTCTAGTCTATAGTCTAGTCGATAGTCTAGTCTATAGCCTAGTCAATAGTCTAGTCTTGTGTAGTCTAGTCTATACTCTAGTCTTATGTAGTCTAGTTTAGCCCATAGTCAAGTAAAGTTTTTACTCCATTGTGCGAATATTCGACTGGTGATATATAGTATGTTAATACTTGACTCAAGTAGGGAAATCAATGTTCACTTACAACATGTAAGCAGTGTTGAGCTAATATACAACTGTACATTTGTATGTATAAGCACTTTTCGGCTTTGTGTTTGTGCATGCATTTGTTAACGTATTGTACATACATTTGCACATATGTAAGTACTTGCATATGTGAATACATATGTACACTTGTATGGGTTTTGAATATTTAGCTTATATAATACTTTAAGTAAATTGTTAACGATATAAAACACATACTACATAAATGCTAAAGTAATAATAGTAATAGATATTGACAGAGTAGACAATTTTTGCACAGCCATTAAACAAATTGAAAAATGTTTCTATTATATAAAGAGATGTTAAATATACAGATTAGGATAGAGAGCAGAAAATTGACAATACTTCAGAATTCATAGAAATAGTGTGTTAAAAAACAAACTATACAGAAATTCTAAGCCTTTGGCTTAATATTTAATATATATATATATTCGAATTAAAATTGAGAATGTTTTTTTACTTCATTTCAACTGATCCTTCCTAATATGCATTAATATATTAATATATATTTACATAGTTTCATTTGTTTACTAAAAATGTTCATGTACGCCAGATTGAAAATATAAAACAAAAGAATGAACATTGTTTATAATGGTTAAAATATAAACGTTTTTCCACCATGTATTTGTAACACATTTTTCTCTTGCGTTTTTGAAAAATTATAAAAAAAAATTTATTTGTATGCTTAAAATTATTATAATGATCATATTTATGCTTCGTAATGCATGTATACAAAATTTCAATGCACATGTTAAAATAGTGAATAAGTTTTACAAGTGCTCACTCGTACGAATGCTATTAAAAAAAAAATTTAAAAAATAATGAAAAAAATTATTTTTTTATTTCTACACAGACCTTGAGTTTACAATTTGTCAATTTAACCAGATATTTTCAAGGTTAAACTCATCGTATTTAATTGCAGCAACAAATTTAACTCCGTTGAGTTCAATTATTTCTGTAGAGGAATTTTATTTATTTTCTATTTTAAAGTACCTGTAGTTCAGGGGATAGATAGAGACTAGAATATAGACTACAGAATATAAATAGGACTAGACTATAGACTAGACTATAGACTAGACTATAGACCAGACTATAGACTAGACTATAGACTAGACTATAGACTAGACTATAGACTAGACTATAGACTAGACTATAGACTAGACTATAGACTAGACTATAGACTAGACTATAGACTAGACTATAGACTAGACTATAGACTAGACTATAGACTAGTATAGACTAGACTATAGACTAGACTATAGACTAGACTATAGACTAGACTATAGACTAGACTATAGACTAGACTATAGACTAGACTATAGACTAGACTATAGACTAGACTATAGACTAGACTATAGACTAGACTATAGACTAGACTATAGACTAGACTATAGACTAGACTATAGACTAGACTATAGACTAGACTACTAGACTAAGACTATAGACTAGACTATAGACTAGACTATAGACTAGACTATAGACTAGAGATAGACTAGACATAGACTAGACTATAGGACTAGACTATAGACTAGACTATAGACTAGACTATAGACTAGACTATAGATAGACTATAGACTAGACTATAGACTAGACTATAGACTAGACTATAGACTAGATATAGACTAGACTATAGACTAGACTATAGACTAGACTATAGACTAGACATAGACTAGACTATAGACAGACTATAGACTAGACTATAGACTAGACTATAGACTAGACTATAGACTAGATATAGACTAGACTATAGACTAGACTATGACTAGACTATAGACTAGACTATAGACTAGACTATAGACTAGACTATAGACTAGACTATAGACTAGACTATAGACTAGACTATAGACTAGACTATAGACTAGACTATAGACTAGACTATAGACTGACTATAGACTAGACTATAGACTAGACTATAGACTAGACTATAGACTAGACTATAGACTAGACTATAGACTAGACTATAGACTAGACTATAGACTAGACTATAGACTAGACTATAGACTAGACTATAGACTAGACTATAGACTAGACTAAGACTAGACTATAGACTAGACTATAGACTAGACTATAGACTTAGACTATAGACTAGACTATAGACTAGACTATAGACTAGACTATAGACTAGACTATAGACTGACTATAGACTAGACTATAGACTGACTATAGACTAGACTATAGACTAGACTATAGACTAGACTACTAGACTAGACTATAGACTAGACTATAGACTAGACTATAGACTAGACTATAGACTAGACTATAGACCTAGCTATAGACTAGACTATAGACTAGACTATAGACTAGACTATAGACTAGACTATAGACTAGACTATAGACTAGACTATAGACTAGACTATAGCTAGACTATAGACTAGACTATAGACTAGACTATAGACTAGACATAGACTAGACTATAGACTAGACTATAGACTAGACTATAGACTAGACTATAGACTAGACTATAGACTATGACTATGGACTATAGACTAGACTATAGACTATAGATTAGACTATAGACTAGACTATAGACTAGACTATAGACTAGACTATAGACTAGACTATAGACTAGCTAGACTAGATAGACTAGACTATAGACTGACTAGACTAGATATAGACTAGACTAGACTAGACTAGACTATAGACTCGATAGACTAGACTATAGACTAGACTATAGACTAGACTATAGATAGACTATAGACTAGAGACTATGACTAGACTATAGACTAGACTATAGACTAGACGATAGACTAGACTATAGACTAGACTATAGACTAGACTATAGACTAGACTATAGACTAGACTATAGACTAGACTATAGACTAGACTATAGACTAGACTATAGACTAGACTATAGACTAGACTATAGACTAGACTATAGACTAGACTATAGACTAGACTATAGACTAGACTATAGACTAGACTATAGACTAGACTATAGACTAGACTATAGACTAGACTATAGACTACTATAGACTATAGACTAGACTAGGACTATAGACTAGACTATAGACTAGACTATAGACTAGACTAGACTAGACTATAGACTAGACTATAGACTAGACTATAGACTAGACTATAGACTAGACTATAGACTAGACTATAGACTAGACTATAGACTAGACTATAGACTAGACTATAGACTAGACTATAGACTAGACTATAGACTAGACTATAGATAGACTATAGACTAGACTATAGACTAGACTATAGACTAGACTATAGACTAGACTATAGAACTAGACTATAGACAGACTATAGACTAGACTATAGACTAGACTATAGACTAACTATAGACTAGACTATAGACTAGACTATAGACTAGACTATAGACTAGACTATAGACTAGACTATAGACTAGACTATAGACTAGACTATAGACTAGACTATAGACTAGACTATAGACTAGACTATAGACTAGACTATAGACTAGACTATAGACTAGACTATAGACTAGACTATAGACTAGACTATAGACTATAGACTAGACTATAGATAGACTATAGACTGACTATAGACTAGACGATAGACTAGACTTAGACTCTAGACTAGACTATAAACTTGATTACAGGCCTCACTAGGGACTAGACTATGCTATGTTACTTTATTTTAGGCTACGTCTCATATATAAATACCTATACATGTGTATTATTATGGTAATTGTATATGTATATAGGTTCCACTGTTTTCATTACTATTTCACATTTATCTTTTTTAATAACATGTTTCCACTAAAATATTATTTTTTATTTATCTTGTTTTATGCTTATTCCTCTTCATTTCTAATCGTACTTTTAATTAGTATTTTTTTTTTTTTTTTTTTTTTTTGAAGACACGCTTCCTCCCCCTTTGACAGAGATAAACATAGAGACATTTTTAAAGCGATATTTAAAACTTAATAAACAAAATTTAAATATACATACGTACATATATTTTTTATAAACCCTTCTCCAATTAGATTAACAGAAATTAGAATGTTCAGTAGAAATAAAAAATTTTTCTTAAGAAAATAACCCAAACAAATGTTTTATGCTTATGACGTAACTTTATGTTAAAACTCAACCAAAAATATGCGATATTTAATCATTTATAAAAGGTAATAATAAAAAAAAAAAATTTTTGATGGTCTCTACAAATATACCTATTCAAATATTTCAAACATATGTAAATTTTTTACACATTTCCCTTTCGAATTAGAAGGTATTCATACATATTATGTATGTAGCTTATACCCAATACAAAAACATTTTATAACATATTTATATTGTATTTAAATTTTCTACCTTTAAAATCTAATAAAAATAAACGCATTTTTAAAAAAGCTCTATTTTAAATTGATAGGTTCAAACAATTAAATAAAACAATAAATGTTTTTGTTTTGATCACGATTTTAGGCTGAGTAATAAAGAAACAGATGTCATTAACTAAGGTAAAGTAAGTCATAAATAAGATTAATAAAAATTACAACAATAAAAAAAGTAATATAAAACTCTGTCTATTTAAAATACATACAGTAAAACTGGTAGGAATAAATATTTAAATTTAACCATTAGGAGTATTAAATGTGAAACAGTGGTTTGTCTAGAATATTTTAGAATAAATTTAACTATTAAAAACCAGTATATAGTCTAGTCTAGTCTATAGTCTAGTCTAGTCTATAGTCTAGTCTAGTCTATAGTCTAGTCTAGTCTATAGTCTAGTCTATAGTCTAGTCTATAGTCTAGTCTATAGTCTAGTCTATAGTCTAGTCTATAGTCTAGTCTATAGTCTAGTCTATAGTCTAGTCTAGTCTATAGTCTAGTCTATAGTCTAGTCTATAGTCTAGTCTATAGTCTAGTCTATAGTCTAGTCTATAGTCTAGTCTATAGTCTAGTCTATAGTCTAGTCTATAGTCTAGTCTATAGTCTAGTCTATAGTCTAGTCTATAGTCTAGTCTATAGTATAGTCTAGTCTAGTAAGTCTAGTCTATAGTCTAGTCTATAGTATATAGTCTAGTCTATAGTCTAGTCTATAGTCTAGTCTATAGTCTAGTCTATAGCCTAGTCTAGTAGTATAGTCTATAGTCTAGTCTAGTCAATAGTCTTGTCTATAGTCTAGTCTATAGTCTAGTCAATAGTCTAGTCTATAGTCTAGTCTATAGTCTAGTCTATAGTCTAGTCTATAGTCTAGTCTATAGTCTAGTCTATAGTCTAGCCTATAGTCTAGTCTATAGTCTAGTCTATAGTCTAGTCTATAGTCTAGTCTATAGTCTAGTCTATAGTCTAGCCTATAGTCTAGTCTATAGTCTAGTCTATAGTCTAGTCTATAGTCTAGTCTATAGTCTAGTCTATAGTCAGTCTATAGTCTAGTCTATAGTCTAGTCTATAGTCTAGTCTATAGTCTAGTCTATAGTCTAGTCTATAGTATAGTCTATAGTCTAGTCTATAGTCTAGTCTATAGTCTAGTCTATAGTATAGTCTATATAGTCTAGTCTATAGTCTAGTCTATAGTCTAGTCTATAGTCTAGTCTATAGTCTAGTCTATAGTCTAGTCTATAGTCTAGTCTATAGTCTAGTCTATAGTCTAGTCTATAGTATAGCCTTTAGTCTAGTCTATAGTCTAGTCTATATTCTAGTCTATAGTCTAGTCTATGGTCTAGTCTATAGTCTAGTCTATGGTCTAGTCTATAGTCTAGTCTATAGTCTAGCCAATAGTCTAGTCTAGTCTATAGTAGTCTATAGTCTAGTCTTTAGTCTAGTCTATAGTCTAGTCTATAGTCTAGTCTATAGTCTAGTCTATAGTCTAGTCTATAGTCTAGTCTATAGTCTAGTTATAATCTAGTCTATAGTCTATATAGTCTAGTCCATAGTCTAGTCTATAGTCTAGCCTATAGTCTAGTCTATAGTCTATTCTATAGTCTAGTCTATAGTCTAGTCTATAGTCTAGTCTATAGTCTAGTCTATAGTCTAGTCTATAGTCTAGTCTATAGTCTAGTCTATAGTATAGTCTATAGTCTAGTCTATAGTCTAGTCTATAGTCTAGTCTATAGTATAGTCTATATAGTCTAGTCTAGTCTAGTCAATAGTCTAGTCTATAGTCTAGTCTATAGTCTAGTCTATAGTCTAGTCTATAGTCTAGTCTATAGTCTAGTCTATAGTCTAGTCTATAGTCTAGTCTATAGTCTAGTCTATAGTCTAGTCTATAGTATAGTCTATATAGTCTAGTCTATAGTCTAGTCTATAGTCTAGTCTATAGCCTAGTCTATAGTCTAGTCTATAGTCTAGTCTATAGTCTAGTCAATAGTCTAGTCTATAGTCTAGTCTATAGTCTAGTCAATAGTCTAGTCTATAGTTAGTCTATAGTCTAGTCTATAGTCTAGTCTATAGTCTAGTCTATAGTCTAGTCTATAGTCTAGCCTATAGTCTAGTCTTAGTCTAGTCTATAGTCTAGTCTATAGTCTAGTCTATAGTCTAGTCTATAGTCTAGCCT
>NW_023995619.1:0-91383 GCF_015586225.1 Lucilia sericata | reverse complement strand
TTTCTCCGTAGAAGTCTGGATACAATAATTTTTAATAAATATAATTTATAATTGAAAAACTAAAGATTTTTTTGTGATTTAATAAAAAGAAACAAAGAAATATTTCCATGGATTATTTTATTTTCATTTTATACTTTTTTTTAATAAATCAAATTATATCGTAACGATAACTATTTGAATATTTTGAATATTTTTATATAGAATTTAAAATTTGTAATAAAATTTTTTACTAAATTAATAAATAAACTTTTATATTTCAACAATTATTTCTATAATTTGTATTTAATATATTTTAATTATTTTCTTTTTGCAAATTTATTTCCTCCCCCAACAAATATCTGCTTTCTGTTTTCAATAAACTTTTATTGATATTAATTATTTTTTTCATTTAAAGCAGATAAATATTTATTTCCTTGTATTTTTTTTTTGTCAACTAAACTTAATTTTATTAGTGCTTAAATAGAAAAAACATAAAAAGGTGATAGATTTTAAAATAACCACATCTATATAAATATATGAAAATTAAAATTTAAATACTAAATAATTAAACTATTAAAATATAAAATGGAAAAATAATAATATAATTAAATATATAAATGAGTTTATAAAATACCAATACTAAACAAATATTTCTAATAAAATATAAACAAAATAATTTAAATAACTATTTGAATACTATGGAAAAAATATAATTCTATAAAAAAACTAAAATATTTCTATTTATATCTATTAAAAAAAAACTAACTGCTAAAAATTATTGCAACAAAATAATGTTAAATGAAATTAATCGAAACAAGAAAAACAAAAGAAAATATCTAATAAAAATACTTGGAAAAAATTTAACATGTGCTTCATTAGGAACTATATCTCAAATAAGTTAGTGTGCTATATTCGGCTAGGCCGAATCGTAAATACCCTCCACCTGTAAGTTGCTTTATGTGAAAACCGTGCTGAAGTAATTGGCCTTTTTGAGACGTTATAACTGCTCGAAGACAACTTTATTTATAAACAAGTAATAAATTATAGTTGGGCGAGGCCGACCATATAATACCCTACACCTGTTACAAAAATAAATGTTTTTAGTTTAATAATGAAGCATTTCAGTTGAATTGTACCTTATCTCAGATATACTTAAGCCATTTATTGTGGAATAAAATTATGGACATTTAAGTCAACTTTTTAAAGGGGCTTTTTGTAGGGGCTAGGGTCAATAAGGTCCTATAATTATAAAATTCATGAGGGTTATTAAGACTAGTATAGAACTTGGTTTTACAGTTTTTTTGTCGAGATGAAGTATATTAAACATAATTAAGAACTTAAAAGGCCTACTCGGCGGGTTCAGTGATATGGGGGCTAGGTGAAATTATGGACCGATGTTAACCGTTTTCAATAAGCTTCGTTTCCGGTACAATAGAAGATCATGTACCAAATTTCATTGATTATAAAATTGCGGCCTATAGTTTGATTACAAGGTTTACAAGCCCTATTCGGGGGTTCGGTTGTATGGGGGCTAGGTGAAATAATGGACCGATCTTAACCATTTTCAATTTTCATGTACCAAATTTCATTACAAGGTTTACATGGACGGACGGACATAGCTAAATCGACTCAGAAAATGATTCTAAGCCGATGGTATACTTTAAGGTGGGTATAGGACCAATATTATTGTGCGTTACAAACATCAGCACAAACCCAAATATATATTTTCATCTACAAAGCATAATACTACCGTAGCATAAGGAATAAATACCGTGAGCTTCCAAGCTTTAGGTGAAGATATCTCAAAGATGAAAGATGATATACCAAAACTAGGCAATGGCTTTCAATTGTAATTACTTACCTTACGATATACTTACTATTCATGGTAAGCTCACTATTTATAACGCATTTTGAGCTTACCACGTTTGTTAACTTTTAGACAACGGATGTGCATAAAGTTTAGATTGTGACAACGAATTGTGGCAATGTTGACAAGTAGCGTGGTCTACATTACATGTTGTTGTAGTATTTATGTATATACTTGACAAAGGATGTTATTGAAAAATTTGGTGTCAATTGGAACTAGGCGTGTATATTTTTTTTCTGTGTAGTCTAATAAGGTCTTCCTAATAACACACCCAGACAAAATAAACGAAAATTTAAATACTGGGAAGTGATACTATTTTTCTGAAAGGTGGATCCGAGTAGACAAGAAACTGTTTTTGAAATTTTTCAAACACCTCGAAAATCTTGAGATGGTGATAAAAACCGGGTTTTCATAGGTTTGAGCACTTATAAGTCAGTACTAAGTTGAATCTAACCGATTTTTGGATTTAGAGAGCAAAAGCAGCATAAATAACATTTGTGTAAACATGTTGAAACGAAAAGTCGACTTTTCGACTTTTTGCATTTTATGAAAAGTCGATTTTTCGACTTTTAGACTTTTCGACTTTTTTCGACTTTTCCGACTTTTCGATTTTTTCGACTTTTTGACTATTTTCGCCTATTTTTTTTTACTTTTTTCGAATTTTTCCGACTATTTTACAGTTTTTGACTTTTTTCCACATTTTTAAAATTTTTTTTTTTTCTTTTTTCTACTATTTTCGAGTTTTCGAGTTTTCGACTTTTTCCAACTTTTTCCGACTTTTCGACTTTCTTCGACTTACCGACTTTTTTTTAGACTTTTCGATCTTTTCGACTTTCCGACTTTTATTTACAAAGTCGACTTTTCGACTTTTTTCATAGACGATAGTCGAGTTATCGACTTTTTTGGAACAAAATAGTCGACTTCGACTTTTCGACAAAAAGTCGATTGTTCGATTATTCGAAAGTCGATTTATAGAACCCTAGTATAAATTATTCTAATATCTTTATTTCTTAATTAATTATAAGCATTTAAGTGATTTTCGGAAGTAAACCTTATACGTCCAATTATGGACCTATCTGGAAAATTTCGCATGGTGGTTTATATGTACTTTAAAACATTCAAGACGGACTTTATACCGATATCTTCATTTAGTAATGAAATATGTGCGTTTACGTGGTTATCGGATGTGGTCCTTATAGGACAGCTATGCCCATTATGGACCGATCCGAAAAATATTTTTCGAATATTATTCCCAATATATTTAGTCTTAATTAGTTATGCGAATTTAAGTGATTTTCGGATGTGGACCTTCAATGGGAGCTGTTCATCTATATATGGGTAATTTCTTATCAAAGTGACACAACTAAAAAATCGATTGGTGAAAAATTACACTCATTTGAAAAAAAAAATCTTTATGACCAAAATTTTCAACCTCTAACTCTGACTGTTCTTGGCCGATATAGCTGAAAAAGATTGTATCTGACCTATAGTGTAAATTTCACCCAAATCGATTTTTAAGTTAGTTCACTTGACACGAAATTGCTCGTATGTATTTAGAATTCTACGTTACTGACTAACTGACGGATTCATCAGGAGATTGGTCTTCCAACTAAGACGGTATTTTTTGACATTTGAATGTGAAGGGGGTAAAAGGGGTAGCATGTCTCCTAATCTGTGCAATTTTGATAAAATTTGAAAATGGATATTTGTAGTAACAATGATAATGCTAATGGGAAAACTCCGGTACCAAGGAATTTTTTGGTACTTTTTGCGTTTTTTAAAAGGTACTTTTTGAGTTTTCTTTAGCATTGTATCTGATGCATTAGTGGTCTATAAATGTACAATTTCTGGTACTTTTTCGTTCTCTAACTGGTACTTTTTGATTTTTTTGCAATATTGAACCTTAAAACATAAAATCGAACATATAGAATCCTGATGGAATGAAAAATTTATAAGAGTAAAACTTTTTGGTACTTTTTCGTTCTTCAACTGGAACTTTTTGAATCTTTTATGATATAAACCTAGAAACATCAAATAAAACACGTAGCCGTCCCTGACCGAATGAAAATCTATAATTGAGAACTTTCTGGTACTTTTTCGTTTTCCAACTGGTATTCATAGGATCCTAATTAAATGAGAGCTTATAATGGTGGACATTTGGTACTTTGGTACTTTGGTAACTGGAAACAAAGCATTAATTAAAGCATTGAAGAAAAGTCTGATACCGATATTTTTGAGGAAGTTATTAACAATAAATTAATTTCCGGGAATATGTACTTTTGTATGGGGGCTAAAGGAAATTGTGACTCGATTGTTTTAATTTTAAAACATAATTAATACCTCGGCGAAAAAAAATAATGTGAATTATTTTCTGAAGAAATAAAGCCATATTTTTCGAGATAGTCTGAAATTTTCATTCATAACATATTACGTTGTGAAGCGATTTTGCTGATTTTCAATACCAAACTACTTAAGACAATAATGAATATTTTTGGTGAAATTGGTTAATTTTCATTGCTTAGTTTTAACGTGAGCGAGTTTTAGGTAGACAGACAGACGACCAACGAACATAGCTAAATCGATTCAGAATTTCATAAGGACCCGGAATATATATGGGCAATTTCATGTCAAGTGACCCAACTCAAAAAATCGATATTGATGAAATTTGCACCAAGGGTTAATACTATGGTAGGCCAGACACAAAATTTCAGCTCTATCGGTCAAGAACTACCGGACTTAGAGGGGGTCAAATTTGGTCATACAGGGTTTTATTCAAATGAGTGTAACTTTTCACCTATTGGTCCTAGCAAAAATTGTCCAAAAGAGTTCAGATAGTTATTTTTTCATTGATTTTTAATTTTTATTAAAATGGACCCTTTTTTCTCAGAAAACATCGGTTTTAAAAATTGGGTCACTTGACACGAAATTCCCATATAATTTGTTGGGTCTCAGATGTATATTTCTTCGTGTTTCACACGGAATGACAAACTTATATATATTCATATCACCACTGATGACGGTGGGGCTTTAAAAATACATAAGAAGTTCATCAACCCAATTTTTTTGGCGATTAAAATACCAACTTTGTTGGGCTACCCACTTGACCCCATTCCGACCACGATCACCTACAACTGTCAAACACCTCAGCTCCAAACATGTAAAATTTCATTGTGATATATCCAATACATAGTTCCAAAGATACCAAAATGGTATATTTGGTACCTTTTGCATTAATTTGTATTGTGGCTTTACGAAATCACTTAAACCCCGAAAAACACCGGGTACTTAAAGCTAGTTACTTTAACAATTTAAATCAAGCAAACAATAATAAAAAATATTTCTAACTTATTGTTAAATATATTTTTTCAACATCTTGGAATGTTGCAACATCACAAAAATCCATTAATTCAATGAACATAGATCTTAATAAAACACAAGGAATAAAAATGAAATGACAGAAATGAAAGCAGCAATAAATTTTCCAATGTTAATTTGTCTCAGCAACGATTTTTAGCCAGTTTAAGCAATTACAGCTAATACAGCTAAAATAACAATAAACCAACCTTAACAGGGTGGCTGCAGCTGTTGAAGCATATGAGTTGGGCCAGGACTAAACAAAATAACTGGAATGGTTGTTTGGTAATGAGGCATACCACAGATACCAACAAGAAACTAACTAACTAACAAAAAAAAGAAGATGTTACTTGTATTTGTTAAATTAACACAACAATTTCTAATGTCATCTCAAGAAGCAACAACTAGGTAGTAAATGGGTGGGGTATAAGTTAGCAAGAGAGTGTTCAAGTTGTGGAGTTTGGGGTAAAAATTGTTAAGAAATAAAATGCCAACATGGCAAAATCTTGGTTAAATTGATAGTTTATTTATGTTAGTGTGTATGTATGTACAAACGTATGGATATTGTTATATTCGTAGTTATAGTTAAGTGTGTCTAATGGCAGGGTGTGCTGTTTGTTGTATTTTATAAGTTTTATTTCTCTGTTTTTTTTTTTTTTTTGGTCAAGGATATAAACAACTAGGAAACAAACAGAAACATCTTTAAACACTAAAAGATTCAAAGAAGATTGTTGAACATTTGACATCTGGTAAAATGCGTTTTTATATTAAACTAAACACATACATACATACGTACATACTAACAACAATATTATATTTGTGGTTGGGGACAGCTATATGTCCCAGTAGTTTTGCATGGATTCAGTGTCCTTTTAGCAGTTTTTTACAGCTTGACTTGAAATAAATATAAGATAGAAACGTATTAATTATTTATAATCAATAGAAAATAGTTTAGAAAATGATAGTCCTGTAGGTCCTATTTTCCTATATCGTCTTAAAATATTATAAGATTCCAGAATATCTGCCTGTAAGACCTATTTTCACCCATTTAAATATAATCAGTAGTTCGATACAGCTACTCTCCGATCTGCAGGACTGTTTGGGGACATTCATATGTTCGCTAGTTTAGACACCCTGATACTACTATAAATTAATAATTATAACTTTATAAACAGATGTGTACAACCTCTGCGCGATGCGAATAATAATTTTTTATTTAATACTAAACAGCAGATTTTTTCAATTTTTCCAACTTAAGGAATTTAATATTAAGTTTTTGTATGTGACAAAAATATTGAAAACTTTAATATTAATTTGTTTCCTGTTATTAATTCTTTTAATTTGTTAAATATTTAGAACGTTTAGCAAAAAGTTCTTATTTTTGAATTATACATATACATACATACCCAGCAAAAACCTACATTTACCAAGCTCCCTTACAAATAACTACTTGAATAAGTAATTACTTACAAATAGGGAGTTATAAAGTCGTTTTATTTTAGTCCCCAAAAAATGCTCACACAGAATACGAATTGGGGCTCCGCTGTCGTGCTCACAACACCACAGCTTTGTTTAAGGGGGCAAAACTTAAAATAAAGTACTTACGTATCTGAATATAAGTAAGTCATTATAAGAGTACTTAAAAGTAATGCAGTGTATATAGTAGTCGTTGAAAAGTAAGCTGTTATGTAAGTACAAGTCATCAACAAGTTTTTGCTGGGTATCTATGTATTAATATCTGAATTTGAAAGTTCTTCAAATATGGAAGCTGTTATGGAGGACATGGTTGGCCATACCAATATAACTTTTCCCTTGTTAGTATTTAAATTTGGCCCCTACTAAAATGTTTGTATGGTCTTTTTTTACAACTATTATAACTTTAGTTAACTTAAGCAACTTTTCCTCAGTTTAACATCTTAAATTTGTTGAAAATTACTTTCAGAAAATTAAACAATTGATCCTGTATACTTGACTTTTTAATAATCCCTTAAGTATACAAATAAATAAAGTGGCCTAAAGTATCGAACCGAAGCAAAAAATAAACATATTGGTTTGTAAAACCTTTTTCATATACATATGTAGGGAAGCATGTATGTGTGTATATGAAAGACATATATTTATTTATTGTGTAGAAAACGTATGTATAGAAAAACGTATGTCTAAAATTTTTATAAATATATTTAACAATTTATTTATATTATTATATGCTGCGTATGGTTACTAATAGAGTATCCCGAGGAACATCCTTTTTAAGAATCTCATGTAGGAATACCTCTCAATCGATGCGTAGTAATGTACTGAACAAGAAAGCAAATAATAATTTTGAAATGGTCTAGTCCTATAGTCTAGTCTATAGTCTAGTCTATAGTCGGTCTAGTCTAGTCTAGTCCTAGTCTATAGTCTAGTCTATAGTCCTAGTCTATAGTCTAGTCTATAGTCTAGTCTATATCTAGTCTATAGTCTAGTCTATAGTCTAGTCTATAGTCTAGTCTATAGTCTAGTCTATAGTCTAGTCTATAGTCTAGTCTATAGTCTAGTCTATAGTCTAGTCTATAGTCTAGTCTATAGTCTAGTCTATAGTCTAGTCTATAGTCTAGTCTATAGTCTAGTCTATAGTCTAGTCTATAGTCTAGTCCTATAGTCTAGTCTATAGTCTAGTCTATAGTCTAGTCTATAGTCCAGTCTATAGTCTAGTCTATAGTCTAGTCTATAGTCTAGTCTATAGTCTAGTCTATAGTCTAGTCTATAGTCTAGTCTATAGTCTAGTCTATAGTCTAGTCTATAGTCTAGTCTATAGTCTAGTCTATAGTCTAGTCTATAGTCTAGTCTATAGTCTAGTCTATAGTCTAGTCTATAGTCTAGTCTATAGTCTAGTCTATAGTCTAGTCTATAGTCTAGTCTATAGTCTAGTCTATAGTCTAGTCTATAGTCTAGTCTATAGTCTAGTCTATAGTCTAGTCTATAGTCTAGTCTATAGTCTAGTCTATAGTGTAGTCTATAGTCTAGTCTATAGTCTAGTCTATAGTCTAGTCTATAGTCTAGTCTACAGTCTAGTCTTTTTTATTTAGTCTAGTCAATTTATTTATATTATTATATGCTGCGTATGGTTACTAATAGAGTATCCCGAGGAACATCCTTTTTAAGAATCTCATGTAGGAATACCTCTCAATCGATGCGTAGTAATGTACTGAACAAGAAAGCAAATAATAATTTTGAAATGGTCTAGTCTATAGTCTAGTCTATAGTCTAGTCTATAGTCTAGTCTATAGTCTAGTCTATAGTCTAGTCTATAGTCTAGTCTATAGTCTAGTCTATAGTCTAGTCTATAGTCTAGTCTATAGTCTAGTCTATAGTCTAGTCTATAGTCTAGACTATAGACTAGACCATTTCTATAGTCTAGTCTATGATCGTCATACTAATTCTTCCAAAAATTTATTATATGGTCTGACTATGCTAAAATAAAACATATTGTTCTTGAAATTTATTCATTAATTATAAAAAGTTTGTAATTGTTTGTAGGTAATTAATATTAAAGATTTTCTTCTTTAAGGTATTTATTTTCTGTATATTGTTTAAATATTAAATGAAACTAAAAATTAATTTTGTACTTTAACAATAATTGGCACGTACAATTTCTCTCTCTAATATTATTATTAATGTTTAATAAAATTTAATTGCAAACGGACAAGGACATACCTATATATTTACATACATATGTATGTATATTACATACAATTATATTTACACATACACGCAAACAATTTACACGATTCGTATAGATAATTGGTTTTAAGTGCGTATAAAAGTACACATGTTTTAGGTATTGCCAAAGGAGGTGTTATTTTAAAGAACTCTAAAAGTTAAAAATAAAAACAATTTTTATTAATTTTTTACAAAATTAATATTTTTAGTATTTTAGTGATAAGTTGAACAGTAAAACAGTTTCAAATTTCATAAGTATCTGTATAATTGGCCATACCTTCCTTATAAAAATCTTTTACAGAAAATAATTTCATGTCAATAAATCGTTTAAAAATCTTGAGATAATTTTGACAAAAATTATTTGTTATTAGAAATTTTTTACTCTGATGTTTACATTAATATTGATTTATGACAAGATTTTGATATAAGGTTCGACATGGTCGAATATACTTGTAAAAATTTGTATTAGTTTCTTTTGTTAAAACACTCTTTAAGTGTTTTATAAGAGTGTTAGTATTTATGTGGCAGTAATTAAATAAAGGATTTCTTTATGCATTCAATAATCATAAAATATTCATCTAAAAAGCTTTAGCAATTTAATTATTAGTCATGTTTTCAAATAGATGAATGTATTGAGTCATGTATAAATAAGGATTGAGATTAAACAAACTAAAATTATCATAGTATTTTTTTTTTAATTTTTATATTTAAAAGAAATTTAGTTTTTGATGGTAATTCTAAAGACTTTTAATGTGTAGAAAAGGAGTTTGTGATTTCGGATTTTTTATTTCATAATAAGTATTATAGAAGGATCTGTCTTTCTTAAATAAAATTATTGTCAGCTTGGGTAAATATTTTACACAATATCTAACTTAATTTGTGTTTCATCTAAAGTACCCAGCAAAAGTTTACTTTAAGGAGTAATGAGATAAAAACTAACTGTTTTTCTCTACTTAGAGCGATGTTATTATAGCTAAGTACTTACCACGTTCGCTTACAAATAGGGAGTTAAATTAGTCATTACTTTCATACAAATAGACAGTTGTTGTGTTATGTTATTATACCTTCAAGGACAATAGGGATCTGTGGTTTTTCATAAAAATTGTACTTATATATCACTCATTACTAGCTATTAAAAAGTAATGTAGATGGTATGAAGTAGTCATCGAAATGTAAGTCCTTAAAAAATGTTGGATGGGTAGTTTGACTGATATCAGCTTTTATTACTATTAATTATACGTTTATAAGTATTTATATGTGTGTGTGTGTGAAGAGAAAATGAAGAGCAAATAATTATTTGAACTTAGGTTTGGTTAATAGGAGGATGTATACTACATCAATCCGAAGAAATACACCTAGGTCACTATCGGGCCTGTCGTGTGCTCCTTTTTATGGAAAAAAAATTGTTCACTGAATGTATTAGTTTTCAATGTTTAGAAACTCAGTTTCCTGGACGTAATTCCTAAGGTTTTTCCCATCAGTGTTAGTCAGGAATGTTATTCCCTTCCCTTTAAAGTTATTGCATTCGCCCTTTCGTTGCCTTTGTAATGGAAAGAAGTCATTTTGCGTTAATCGGCGTTTAATGTGTTCTTATTCTAGAACTAACATTTTAATGACTACTACATACCGCCTGCATTACTTAGAAGGAGTCTAGTAATGACTTACAATTAATTATGTACCTTCTTTGTAGCCTTGAAAATTTGTTTTCGAATGATGTTTGTTACAAAATAACTTTTTCTCAAAAACAAAAATACTTATTTTCTTTCTTCTTTTCAGGCGATACCTGATTACCTTACAGGCGATACCTGATTACCTTACTTCCTATTTGTAAGCGAGCTTGGTAAGTACTTGCTTCCAATGTCATTACAGTGATAAAATAATGACTTAATATGCGATTGTGTAAGGAAATTTTACCATTTAAGTAAAGTAAAGTAGGTGTTAATATTCCAGAAAAAACTCGGCAATGACTTGACCTTAGACAACTACTTACTTTTCACTGACTACTAAATACCGTCTGCATTACTTTAAAGTACTCTTATATTCGAACTGTTTTTTACATAGACAGAAACTAGTTTTGTGAAATCCTACACCCACCTTGAAGTATATCCTTCAGTGCGATTGTCTGGCTGTCTATATAAACCAGACCAGTTCTGAAGGGGCCCAGTCGGGTTGCTGAAGGGGACTTATTTTTTTCAAGATAATTAGTAATTACACAAAAATTTCCTTTTTGATGAATACAATCATTCTTATTTTCATACAAACCTCATTTGCAAATTATGCCAAATTATGGACTACATAAATCTTATAAATACTCGTACGTGTAGCCCTTTAGTTTTATTGTTAAAGTAAGTTGGTCCAATTAGTAATGAATTTTATGCGAATTGGTTCAAATAACTAACACAAATATTTTTACATATACATACATATGTATACAAATGTATAGAATACCAACTTACATTTGGATACACTTTCATATTTATGTGAATTCATCACATGTAGTGATTGTCATTATCAATCGCAATCTCATCATCGTCATCGTAACCCTTCAATTATAATTGATATCGATTTAATGATGATGATTTCTCTCTTATGTAGTTATGTGCACATATTTGCTTATTTTATGTTATGACAACAATCAAAAGTTACAGATACTTTTATGTATAAATTAATGATTATACGTGGTATGATTGCAAATTTTCTACAAAGTTAAAAATTTAAAAAAATATTTTTTAATATGCATTGGATCTAAAAATAAATGAGAAATTTTGTGAACATTTTTAAAACTTAAAATTTTTTTCTTTTATAATTTTTATTTAATTTCTTATTAAACCACTTTATCCTTTATACTTTGTCATAACAATAAACATTTTACACATAGCCATACTTTAATACTTCAAAGCCAATCAAGATTTAACCTAAAGCTATATTAATGGTACTTTTAAAATAAACAAATAATTATTTACATAAAGATGTCGAGAAACAATTTATTGAAATGTTTTATGAATTTCAGTTTACAATGCCACTTTTTGGAAAATTAAAATAATTATTAAATAATGTTATTTTCTTGTTATAATTTTATTTAATTGTAAAATATTTTAAATCTTAATAAATAAAAGCCTCATAAAAAAATTTAGCTAGTTCAATACAAAAGAAGTTTTTATATTTTATATGCATTTTTATTTGCTTTTATACTTTATTATGTTTTCTTTAAAATTTTTCCATAATAAATAATTTTTTCTAAATAATTTATTTTCATATTTGTTTTTAATAACGTACATATACATATTACTAGTTTTTTTCTGTCCAATTATAATAATTTGCACATAAGCTTTATATCCTTTATCCTGCCAACCATCCAATTAGGTTTTTGTAAATTTTATTATTTTTATAAAAAAGTTTTTTTTTCAATTTCCATATATTTTACCAAACACATTTAAGCTTGTTTTCAAAAACAATATGCATATTTTAGTCAGATAAATTTTTGTGGAAATTATTTAACTAATAGGTAACAAATTTTGCACAAATAATTGGACTATGGCATGCCATGCACCATTGACCTCCATCCATAGTCATACTATTATGTAAGTGAAATATTTTTGTGTTCTCTACTAATAAAAGAATGGGTACAATTAGATTTGAAAAGAGTTTGCAACATATCGAAATCTAAAAAAACATTTGGGGCTACTGGTCGTATGAGAAATATTTAAATAAATCATACGCATGGGACTATTGAGGGCATTTACAATAAAAATAAATTTCTAATTAACTAACTTACTAACGTATTCTCTTACTAACTTACTAAATTACTAACTTACTAACTTACAAACTTACAAACTTACAAACTTACAAACTTACAAACTTACAAACTTACAAACTTACAAACTTACAAACTTACAAACTTACAAACTTACAAACTTACAAACTTACTAACTTACTAACTTACTAACTTTCTAACTTACTAACTTACTAACTAACTAACCTACTAAATTACTAACTTACTAACTTACTTCCTTACTAACTTACTAAATTACTAACTTACTAACTTACTAACTTACTAAATTACTAAATTACTAACTTACTAATTTACTAATTTACTAACGTACTAACTTACTAACTTACTAACATTAACTTACTAACACTAACTTACTAACTTAATAACTTACTAACTTACTAACTTACTAACTTATTAACTTACTAACTTACTAAGTTACTAACTTACTAACACTAACTTTCTAACTTACTAACTTACTAACTTATTAACTTACTAACTTACTAACTTACTAACTTACTAACTTTCTAACTTACTAACTTACTAACTTACTAACTTACTAACTTACTAACTTACTAACTTACTAACTTACTAACTTACTAACTTACTAACTTACTAACTTACTAACTTACTAACTTACTAACTTACTAACTTACTAACTTACTAACTTACTAACTTACTAACTTACTAACTTACTAACTTACTAACTTACTAACTTACTAACTTACTAACTTAATAACTTACTAACTTACTAACACTAACTTACTAACACTAACTTACTAACTTATTAACTTACTAACTTACTAACTTACTAAGTTACTAACTTACTAACACTAACTTACTAACTTAATAATTTACTAGCTTTCTAAATAACCTAAAATGTATCTGTTATGTAGGGCATTATCATTAATACATATGTCCATTTACTACAAGACTGGCATAACTCAAAAATAGGTTCTCTTGAACTAAGTAATAAACAATTAAGAAAGTTATATTTGGCTTTATCGATTGAAACATCTTGGTTCTCTAACCAGAAATGAACTTAAAAATAAAGTAAAATGTCATAAAACATTAAAAGTCGTTTTTGAGTTATGCCAGTCTTGTAGTTATTGAGTTTTAAATATTTTACCTCAAAAATTAAGGGTAAAAACCCAAACATTCGTACACAAATTGTACATATTATTACCAATTGCCAATATAATAATAAAAATAATTATAATAAAAGTAATAATCGCACTTGTAGTTTATGTCCAAATATGTTCAAATATATTCAAGTATGAGTGTATGTATATCTGCTCCATTGGTTTTCGTGATTCCCATATGGACCGAAAAAAGCGGTAGATGTGTGTACTTGTAGTTTGATCTCACAAATGCATATGCAAATACACACTAATGCATATGTATTGTACTAATTAAATTAAATATTTCATAAATATTTCAAATACATGATTTATACATAGATAGTATAAGTATTATAAACAAAAGAGGTTGTCCACTAAATTGTACACAAAATAATTTCCATGTCATTGGTGGAAAGGGGATGTGTAGTGAAAACTCTTTAAAAGTGACAAAAATACCACAATCGCCAAAGCCTGTTGCAAAGATTGTAAACCTTACTTGAACCCAAAGTACCGGTTAAGGGTCTAGTCCTTTATTATTTTATGGAAAGCACTTTTTAAAAAGTTTCAGATATTGATGTAAGTCCATTATAAATTGGCTATACTTTTGTTACATTTTCATTTGCGGCATGTTGTTATGGTATTCCTATGAGGTTGTCTTCTCTTTTTTTTTTCCATCGTAGCCCCAAAAAAATAGAAACCAATTTTATAAACCATTCAATAACACCAAATATTTTATGCATATTTGATATTTATTTATAATTTAACCTTTTTTTATCTTTATGATGCTTAACAAATTTCAATAGTTATCTACCACCACATGCCTATGCAAAACAATTAGAAATAATTAGTTACTTTGTTTTTAGTTCTATTTAATGTTCATGTTACGTGTTAAGGGGAAAATAATGAGCAGTTTTGAATTCAATAAATTTAAGTGGAAAATTTTATAATGAAATTGTAAATTTGTTTCATTATTTTATAATGAAATTATAAATATCTTTTTTAATAAACATATTTTAATTATAGACTTAAAGATATTTAAAATATTATATTAAATCTTATATTAAAAAAAAATATTAAATTTCTTGTTGTAAAATATATTTGTTTATTTTTCTTTTAATGCAACATTTTCAATAAATAAAAATTTTTTTATAGAAAATTTTCAATAAATTTTATTTTTATAGAATATTTTCAATACATTTTTGTGGAAATTGTTTAAGGAAAAGGCCAAAAATTTTAGAAATATTGGCATGCCATGTACCATTAACAATGAGTAAAATTAGATTTGAAAAGAGTTTGCTATATATCGAAATCAAAGAAAAGTTTGGGACTAATGGCCGTATGAGTAATATTTAAAAAATCATACGCGTGGGGGTATTGGAAGCAATTATAATTAATGTTTTTTTATATAAAAGGATTTTCTAACTAACTAACTAACTAACTAACTAACTAACTAACTAACTAACTAACTAACTAACTAACTAACTAACTAACTAACTAACTAACTAACTACTAACTAACTAACTAACTAACTAACTAACTAACTAACTAACTAACTAACTAACTAACTAACTAACTAACTAACTAACTAACTAACTAACTAACTAACTACTAACTAACTAACTAACTAACTAACTAACTAACTAACTAACTACTAACTAACTAACTAACTAACTAACTAACTAACTAACTAACTAACTAACTAACTAACTAACTACTAACTAACTAACTAACTAACTAACTAACTAACTACTAACTAACTAACTAACTAACTAACTAACTAACTAACTAACTAACTAACTAACTAACTAACTAACTAACTAACTAACTAACTAACTAACTAACTAACTAACTAACTAACTAACTAACTAACTAACTAACTAACTAACTAACTAACTAACTAACTAACTAACTAACTAACTAACTAACTAACTAACTAACTAACTAACTAACTAACTAACTAACTAACTAACTAACTAACTAACTAACTACTAACTAACTAACTAACTACTAACTAACTAACTAACTAACTAACTAACTAACTAACTAACTAACTAACTAACTAACTAACTAACTAACTAACTAACTAACTAACTAACTAACTAACTAACTAACTAACTAACTAACTAACTAACTAACTAACTAACTAACTAACTAACTAACTAACTAACTAACTAACTAACTAACTAACTAACTAACTAACTAACTAACTAACTAACTAACTAACTAACTAACTAACTAACTAACTAACTAACTAACTACTAACTAACTAACTAACTAACTAACTAACTAACTAACTAACTAACTAACTAACTAACTAACTAACTAACTAACTAACTAACTAACTAACTAACTAACTAACTAACTAACTAACTAACTAACTAACTAACTAACTAACTAACTAACTAACTAACTAACTAACTAACTAACTAACTAACTACTAACTAACTAACTAACTAACTAACTAACTACTAACTAACTACTAACTAACTAACTAACTAACTAACTAACTAACTAACTTACTAACTTAACTCTTCTAAAAGAAAAGTTTCAAGAAATTTTCTTTTATAAATTTTTTTAAACTAATTTTGTTATTTCAGTAAAAATTTTCTCTTAATTCTGGAAATTTTCATTTTAATTATTTTTTTTAGTTCTAAAATATTTTCGTTATTAAAAAAATAACATTATTTTCTTCTCATTGTTTATATTTGTACTTAATCTGTTAATTACGTACTTTAACATTTTTAAATAACTAATTAAGTATTCATCTAAATTAAATTAAAGTCTTTAGGGGTTTCTGTTCTAGTCCAATGATTTTAGTAAACATTTATTATTAAAAAAAAATCCATAAACAAAGTATATTGTAAAATAGTTGGATATAAATGTGTATTTCAATAAAAGGTGCCGAGTTTATGACAGCAATGTCAAAAGCAGCTAAATAAATAAAATACATTGTGTATTCAAAATCACTGAAATGGTTTTCAAAACACAAAAACACTAGAGGCAAGAAATTATACACCTTTTATTTTTGGTTTTTGTAGTTTATTTACTTTGTGTGTATGTGTTCGGGCTTTTTGCGGTTTGAAATTACAAATGCGCCAATTTATGAACTAGTAAATGAAATTAATAAAATATAATTATAAACTTGTTAAAATGATACACAGCAAAAAAACATTTTTCATTTAATCAGAAAGAGAATTAAAAATTTAAAATTAATTTTTTTCACGAATATTCCTAGAATTCTTAATTTTTCGAAATTACACATATTAATGAGAAATATATGTTAACAAAATAAATAAGTAAATAGTGATAGTACATTTTGAAATAAAGACCAAGGTCATCTTTCACTTTAGAAATCGACATAGTCGTATATCAAGTATTTATTTATTTTTTAATTAATTATCTACATTTTTATGTATTTGCACCACTGTACTCATATTATGAGGATATAATATAGTACCTCTTTTAAAGATACACATTTATATAAAATGTCATTATGCCCTAAAATCAACTACATTTCCTATGTAAAATGTAACGTTTCTATGTTCAAACTGAGTCTAAAAATCTGACATCAAAAGGCTTTACACCGGAAATCACCATAGACAAAAACATACACAAAGGCACATACTCAAATACACACACATACGTACGTAAGTAAACAAAACTTTGTATTAAATAAAATATTATTCACACACATGTGTGTGAAATCTACCGTAGGCGGATCATCAATCATCGTGAGGAGTCTCCCGATTTGAGAAAGGGTAGTACTGGTGGAAATAATTATAAAATCATGGATTTAAAACACTAGTCATTCTTCGTTAGTTTTTCACCCACGAGATATTTTCGATTACGAAAGCTATTAAAGAGCTTTTACTGTATATAGTGTTATGTATATGTAAGCTGGTATGCTAACTAATAACAACCCAATATGCAAGACTGCACAGATTTTCACCAGTATTTACAAAATGTATAGAATACGTAACTATGTGTATACTACTCTATGAACTTTAGGATCTCCCCCATATGGAAATTGCTAATGTTCCGGCCAAAAACGAAATTTCTTAAAATTTGTATTCTAATCGGAAAGTCCGGTTATATGAGGGCTAGATGAAATAAGGGACTGATTTTAACTATTTTAATCAATATGAATCCTCGTGTCAAAAAACACGTATGGTCTAAATTTTATGACAATATCTTCAAAATTGTGGCCTTGCCCAAATGGTTTACATGGACAACCAGACAGACGGACACACATGTCTGAGGTGGGTGTATGACCAACCTTTTCGTGCATTACAAACATTAGAACAAACGCATAATAACCTCTCTACTATACGGTATTATTATATGTAAAAGTCAATTAATAGAAAACGTGTTTTATAAAAAATATCAAAGAATAGGTACGATTTTTATCCCGTAAAAAGTCAGAATTTCCAAAAAGTACCAAATTTGTATTTGTAATTATTCAATAAGGTATCAAAATATAGTTTTTTGTCGTTTGTTTTTTTTAAGGGATCGATATACGAATTTAAGTATTTGATTAATATGGGAGATGCCACGCCCACTGATTGTAGACTGCTCATTTTTGCCCTAAATCTTAATGTTAATATTTAAATTACTCGTAAAAAAATTGGTGACTCTAGCTGTTACTCTGTTACGAATTTAAGTATTTATTTATAGGGGGGGGGGTGCCACGCCCACTGTAACAACTTCGTTATTTTTTTCAAAATATGTATTTTGATGTCATAATGTTCCGTGTAATATGATACTTATTTTAAATGTGGGCGTGATATCTCGCCTAAAAATCGACTATCAGTCTATAGCAATGATGACCAGAATGAAAGCGCTTTAAATGAAAGTCAAATTAATTTACAGCCAAGGCTGCCTTAACTAAACTTTCATATTCGTTTCAAAGATCCGTACCTTATTTTTTCTCCATACAATCGGGACCACCTTAATATACATACATATGTACACATTTAAATATTTTTGGGTGCACGTATGAGTAACTATAATTGAAGTTCATTTCTTTAAATAAGTAGTTGTACGAACGTTATGTTAAACTCAATTCCATCTAATTGCTTTGGAGTGATATGTGGCCGAATATCTATAGGTCATTTGAGGTTGTTTACAACAATTGTCCATTTGCCGTTTCTTAATGACAAATCATTGTTTATTAATGCCACAACAAAGTTGTAATACAGCAGTTAGATGTAGGTAGGAATATTTGAAATTGAGTAAATGGATGCAATTTTGATCTGCTTAAAAGTTGGGTAATGTTTAGAATTTATTAGATAAGATATATTTGAAAATCAAGGTATTCAAATAAAATTCAATAAAGTGCATTTTTCACGAAATTAATTGTGAGTTGTAATGGTCCTCAAGAGAGGACGCTTTCGGAAAATCATTTATATATTGTAACCAAGTAATCTTAAAATCCAGGAACTGTATAGAAATGGGCCAACCGGATGTATGTGTAAATAAACCATTACTCAAACCTTTTTACACTTTTCTTTATTGAGTTAATTTAAAAAAATATATTTATTAAAATCGCACTTTTCCCATTATGACTCTTAATTAAGATAATGATAGTAATAGTAAAAGAAGTCATACTTATTAAAACTTCAAAAACAACAACCCTCCACTAAAATATTTAACCTAAAATGCATTATGCTTATCACACAGCAACATCACTACTTAGATTTACCCCTATGATTTTAACTTCCGTTTCAGGTTTAATGATGTTGCCATCTTCGTATTGTGTTTGTTTGTTTGGTTTTCGTTCGTTTCTATTTCCGTCTTTGGCAGTTTTATTGCTCTTTTTATCGTAAAACTTAATGATAAATACGAGCAATAAACAATCAACAGCAATTAAATCTGCAATTCACATTTTTCCAAAAAGCCATCATTCCTCTAATCCTATTGCTTCAAATAGAGCAAATAAACGGAGAGAACAACAAACAAATAATAAAAAAAAAGTAAATAACAACAGCAGAAAAAAGGTCAAATATAACATTTTACAATAAAATTCGTATTGTTGTTGTTGCTGTTCCATTATTACTATTATCATTGTTGTTGCTATATGCCCTTGTCACTTATACACTTGGCCAGAAAGTGCTGGAGGAAAGAAAAAAGTTATGATTATAGTTTTTTTTTGTTATTGTCCTGTTTTTTAACTATTCTAATGTTTTTGATTTCAATTTTGAAAGGGTGTTGCTGGTGGAGGAGTTTTTTTATGACGATTTTCTGAAATGAAAGAAATAACAACAAAAATTGAGTAATCCGTACCGAATCAATCCCCAAATGGGCTTGATTTGAGTTTAATTTGTACTTGAATTCAGAAGATCGAAATTTTCAATCGCTGGAAAGAAAAGAGTAAGAAATAAGATCAAAAGAGATTCAAGTTAAACTCGCTTAAAAATATATTTTTATATTCGTTTACAGAAATTTTATTATAGAATCAAACCCGGTATCTCTACATGCCCAACTAAAGCCGATTAAGTTCAGCGATATATAGATTCTTGGGTACATAAAAATTTCAGCTATTTGAGAACTTAAACTTTCAGACTTCGAAGATAAACTTTATAGCACACCTCTTAGTGATTTTTCGTTTAAGCATTTAAATTCGCATTCATTCATTTGTCTCTTAAATGCAATATTCAATTGAATTCAGTTTTTTTTTTTTAGATTCTGAGTTGTTGGAAACATTTCAAGTACACTTTCGCAGCAGCTTCTACTTAAAGTAAAATGATGATGACTTTTTTACAATACAACAGAACAAAACATCATAGAAAAGCATCTAACAGGAATACGAGAAGTAAGACTGTTATTATATTATCTATTGGGAAGGGAGACAAATGAAGATACAAGTTTTTTCTAGTTTCCAGAAGTAGAATAATAAAAAATATGTACATAAATAGAAAGAGAAAAAGTAATGAAAAAAAGTCCTGCATATTGTGATGCTAAACATTGAACGACTTTACTTTTCCTGCTATTTCTTGAACTGCATCACACAAACAAGCGAAAAAAACAGAACTTGTATATATGTATGTAAAGGATATGGAAAGTGGTACTTGAGTAAAATGGAAAATTTATTGCGATGACAGTTATGGGCCATCTCAATAATAATAAAATCATGAACAACAAACCAACGAACAAATGAATGAATGTGCACTACCATCGCCAACGCGCCATCATTATCGTCATCTCATCATCCTTATAATACAAGCAAGCGTAAATAAACAGATGCAATAACTGATGCAGCAGCAAGAGCATCATCAACATTTGGGAAAAAAAAAAAAAACAACAGAAAAACTTTAGCTTGATGGCTAGCAAATGCTGTGGGTAGAAATGTGTTGGCTATGTGGTAGCAAGATTTTCTAGTACCATCATAGTCATCATCATCGTTTTCAACACCATCAACATCATTAAAGTCCATCATTGTTGACGTCGTCCTCGTCGTCATCATAATCATCAACTACAATAAGGGCAATAAGGCATTTAGTATCTCAGGGTCGTTGTTTGATATTATAGTGCTGTTGTTGTTGTTTTTATATTTTGCTATTTTTGATAATAGCTTAACATCAGGGCTGTTACAAATTGGTATCTTTTTTGTTGCAGGGGCCTTTACTATACTAATTTTGAATGAAATGTATTATCGACATTTTCTATAAAAAGAGACAAAAATTATTCAAAATTCTTATAAAAGGCAAAATTTTCGTTAAGTACGTTTTTTTCTAAGAGGCAAATTTTCCAAATTATTCTATAAAAAAAAATATAAATATTAAAAATGTTCAATAAAGAGAACATTTAAATAGAGAAAATTTTCTATGAAACCAAAAATTATGGGAAATTTATAAGAGGAACATGTATAAAAAAATTCCTATAAAAAGAGAAAATTTATCAAAAATATCCTATAAAAAGAGAAATTTTATCAAAAATTTATGGAAAATTTTCTATAAAAGAAAATTTATGGAAAATTTTCTATAAAAGAAAATTTATGGAAAAGTTTCTATAAAAGGAAATTTATGGAAAATTTTCTATAAAAGAAAATTTATGGAAAATTTTCTATAAAAGAAAATTTATCGAAAATTTTCTATAAAAGAAAATTTATCGAAAATTTTCTATAAAAGAAAATTTATCGAAAATTTTCTATAAAAGAAAATTTATCGAAAATTTTCTATAAAAGAAAATTTATCGAAAATTTTCTATAAAAGAAAATTTATCGAAAATTTTCTATAAAAGAAAATTTATCGAAAATTTTCTATAAAAGAAAATTTATCGAAAATTTTCTATAAAAGAAAATTTATCGAAAATTTTCTATAAAAGAAAATTTATCTATAAAAGAAAATTTATCGAAAATTTCTATAAAGAAAATTTATCGAAAATTTTCTATAAAAGAAAATTTATCGAAAATTTTCTATAAAAGAAAATTTATCGAAAATTTTCTATAAAAGAAAATTTATCGAAAATTTTCTATAAAAGAAAATTTATCGAAAATTTTCTATAAAAGAAAATTTATCGAAAATTTTCTATAAAAGAAAATTTATCGAAAATTTTCTATAAAAGAAAATTTATCGAAAATTTTCTATAAAAGAAAATTTATCGAACATTTTCTATAAAAGAAAATTTATCGAACATTTTCTATAAAAGAAAATTTATCGAACATTTTCTATAAAAGAAAATTTAACGAACATTTTCTATAAAAGAAAATTTATCGAACATTTTCTATAAAAGAAAATTTATCGAACATTTTCTTTAAAATAAAATTTATCAAAAATTTTCTATAGAGAGAAAATTTATGAAAAATTTTCTATAGATAGAAAATTATTGGACAATTTTTTATAAAAAGAAAAAAGAAAAGAAACTTTCTATATAAAAAGAACACTTACAAAAAAATTTCTATAAGAAGAATACATATTGTCGAAATTTTTGTCTAAAAAGAAAATTTTCCGAAAATTTTCTAAAAAAAATAAAAATAATCAAAAATTTTCTTATGAGAGAAGAAATATTTTCTAAAAAGAGAAATTTTATAGAAAACTAAACGGGCAATCAAAAAAATGTTTTTAAGGATAAATATTTGGCCTCACTTCCTTAACATCACTGCATAAATCATTATCCTGTTTTCTATTACTGCTGTTGATATATTTTTTATTCGCCGTTTTTATAAGTGTATGTTGGAGTTTTTTTCCACATCCTATTTTCATTTACATATATTTTGATTTTTTTTCCCCAGCATCCTTTATTAATATTGAAAAGTCTTTAGCACGCGAATGTGTGCGCACTTAAATGGAAAAGAAATGAATGAATGTGATTATTAAAAGGCAGAAACATCTCCTGCCCCAGTGAATGAGACTTTCAAGTTCTGGCGATGTATTTAATGTGTCGTTACATAATTTGATTGCGTTTTATATGTACGATGAGTTGTTGTTGGTTGTTGGTAGTTCTTGTTCTGTGTAACGTGTAATTGTTTGTACACTTGCTTGCAGCTGCAGTGACAACCACTGTTAGACATTTATCGATTGGACAAACTTGGAGTGTGTTGCAAGTGAATATTTTAATATAAATTGATAATGTCTTTAACATACTCGTAAATGTTCATAATTAACTTATAAATAAAATAAGTACTTGATTGGTGTTGACATCACATTGGAATTTAGTTTAATATTTAAAGGAATTGAATATGTATTTGGGCCAATATTATTTACCTCTGATTATTTTTTCATGGACATACTTGTATACCTACATATACCTGTATACCTACACTAAACGTGCTCAAACCAAATTAAGTACAATTTTAGTTTCATGAACTAATTCCCCAAAGAATCACACAAAAACCTACTAATGCGCTTTACAGATATAAAAACGCCGAAATATGCAAAAAAATATTTGCATATGCTTATAAATTCAAATGCAGCTAGATTTTTTATGTGCATACATATGCATTGTATATTGAACTAAACAAAAATATGTTGATACGTTGTATATTAAAGGTGTATCGATAGATGTTGAAAATGTTAGAGATGTCAGGAGCACGGTAAATGGAACTTGCTGTTAGAACATGACCATCATTAGAAAATTTGTGTTTTAAATTAAACGAATGTATTTAGATTTTTTTTTATCGAGAAAGCACTTGAAGGGAATCGTATGTTAGACAAACAGCTATAGAATGAAAGCAACAACAGCAACACTCTATTACTAGTACTTAAGCAAGTACTATTACAAATATTTCTAATTATATAGATAAGCGAACATTTTGTTTTTCGTTTATATATTAAAAAGAGAACTTATTGTATCGAAAGACCGGATTTAACCTTATCTAAAGATTTTATAAGGGGAAATTTTATTTAATTAGCAATAAATGAGATATATAGATAGATAGATAGATAGATAGATAGATAGATAGATAGATAGATAGATAGATAGATATATATATATATATATATATATATATATATATATATATAGATAGATAGATAGATACATAGATAGATATATAGATAGATAGATAGATAGATACATAGATAGATATATAGATATATATATATAGATAGATAGATAGATAGATAGATAGATAGATAGATAGATAGATAGATAGATAGATAGATATATATATATATATATAGATAGATAGATAGATAGATAGATAGATAGATAGATAGATAGATAGATAGATAGATAGATAGATAGATAGATAGATAGATAGATAGATAGATAGATAGATAGATAGATAGATAGATAGATAGATAGATAGATAGATAGATAGATAGATAGATAGATAGATAGATAGATAGATAGATAGATAGATAGATAGATAGATAGATAGATAGATAGATAGATAGATAGATAGATAGATAGATAGATAGATAGATAGATAGATAGATACGTAAACAGGCAGACAGACAGACAGACAGACAGACAGACAGGCAGACAGACAGACAGACAGACAGACAGACAGACAGACAGACGACAGACAGACAGACAGACAGACAGACAGACAGACAGACAGACAGACAGACATACAAACAGACAGTCAGGCAGACAGACAGACAGTAAGACAGATCAACAAATGTTTATGAAGAGGAAGAAAATTTATGAAAAATGTAAAATTTAAAGAAAATATTTTTTTTTGGAAATTTTCTGTATATGTAAAAGAAATCTATTAAAAATGTTCAACAAAAAGGATGACAAATTTTATTCAATTAATGCGAATATATAACAAATATTTTGTAATTTTTAGTTTCAAATATAATTTTTCATAACAAAATGTTCATTGGTAGTTACAGCTACAGTATACTTAAACATTTAAATTTTATTAATCCTAAACAAGCAGCTGATATGGCTGCATATCATAACATGACCTAAAGCATTTGTTGTCCGTCAAAAATTTCGCCGGTTCTGTGTATTAGAGGATTTTAGTTTTTTGGTTGAAGAAAAAAAAAAAAAAAAAAAAAAAAAACGAAAAACGAAAACAAAATGAAAAAAGAAGAACACACATTTTGAATTAATATTCTCGAGGGCTTTGGTTTTGTGTGTATGCTCATTTTTCCCCCGGTTTTTAAAGGCAAACTATTTTGAAATTTTGTGTTTGTATATAAAGTTCCGCTGTAATTAACAGTTGAAGGCAATATCACTATGGTTAGCATTTAATTAACACATTACTATTAATATAACAAAGCTTATAAGTAAATATATATTTTAAAAGAACAAATCTTGTGATTAAGACTGTACATGTGTTATTTAAGAATTTATCAGGAGAAACCTCTGAAATAAATTACACAATGTTATCTATTGTAACAACTCTTCTTCCCATAGTGCATCGGGTTGAATGTCAAAGGATGCCCAAAACATTTTTAATTAGTATCGACATAATTGGGGAAATCTACATTTACATTTTAAAAACCCCCAATTTAAAGCAGCACGAACAAAAATGTACACTTTTTGTTTAACTTAAGGCAATAATTTTTGTCTATTTTTGATATTGTAAATTTATTGTTTTCTAATATTTCTGTTTATAAGTTTTGCTAATTTAATATTGCATTTTTCTAATAATTATTCAAAATTTAATTACATTAAATAGATATTTTTTTATTTTCAGTATTTTTAGATTACTATTCATACATTCATAATTTTTAGTGCATTATAGAAAAGTCGTTAATAAAAATCTGAATTTGGCATTAGTTTAATAAAAATTAAAACATTGTAAATTTAATTCAAATTTAAGGCTATACTTAAAAGAATTTTGAAATATAATTTAACTTAACTTCAAACATTAAATGTAAAATATTTGTAAATCAGCAGCCTTTTACGTCACACTCCTGTTTTGTTGCTACTTTAACAACTACTACTTTTGTTCTTGAAAAATTAACAAAAGAAATGTAGTGTCACAATTTAACCGATACCAAAAATTAATTACAAACAAGCGAACAAGAACAAACATACATACATGCTGTTTTTATGTTTCATAACTTTTCCAAGAGTTAAAATAGGTGTCATTGGATGTATCTGTATGTTTATTTAGTTTTGTACAACCAAAAATAATATCAACAGCAATTTTGCACACAAACTACAATAATAATAACAAAACATCAAAACTTCCTAACGAAAAAAGAGCAACGAAAACCAAAAGAGCACTTTGGTGGATACTCATAAATAAGAGTCATGGTAAAAATGTACTCCAAAAAAGGGTAGAATAAAAGGAAGGCGAACAGTAGAAAAATTTAATTGAAAATTCCCCACGAAAATTCAAATGCCAAAAAGCTTTGCAAAACACTGAAATATTGTTTACTAAACTTTTCAGTCCGCTGGAGACAATGAAGGAAGAGAAGGACAAGATGAAAATAACAACAGGATGAACAACAAAGCGAACAAACAGAAGTGTCGGTTAGGTTTTTGCCTTCAACGCATATATTAGCGCACATGTGTTTTTGTTTGACAACCCAATTAGTAATGAAGTATCTATCGAAACTAACTAACTAACTAACTAACTAACTAACTACTAACTAACTAACTAACTAACTAACTAACTAACTAACTAACTAACTAACTAACTAACTAACTAACTAACTAACTAACTAACTAACTAACTAACTAACTAACTACTAACTAACCTAACTAACTACTAACTAACTAACTAACTAACTAACTAACTAACTAACTAACTAACTAACTAACTAACTAACTAACTAACTACCTACTAACTAACTACTAACTAACTAACTACCTAACTAACTAACTAACTAACTAACTAACTACTAACAACTAACTAACTAACTAACTAACTAACTACTACTAACTAACTACTAACTAACTAACTAACTACTAACTAACTAACTAACTAACTAACTAACTAACTAACTACTAACTAACTAACTACTAACTAACTACTAACTAACTACTAACTAACTAACTAACTAACTAACTAACTAACTACTAACTAACTAACTAACTAACTACTACTAACTAACTAACTAACTAACTAACTAACTAACTAACTAACTACTAACTAACTAACTAACTAACTAACTAACTAACTAACTAACTAACTACTAACTAACTAACTAACTAACTAACTAACTAACTAACGAACTAACTACTAACTAACTAACTAACTAACTAACTACTAACTAACTAACTAACTAACTAACTAACTAACTAACTAACTAACTAACTAACTAACTAACTAACTAACTAACTACTAACTAACTAACTAACTAACTAACTAACTAACTAACTAACTAACTAACTAACTAACTAACGAACTAACTAACTAACTAACTACTACTACTAACTAACGAACTAACTAACTAACTACTAACTAACTAACTAACTAACTAACTACTAACTACTAACTAACTAACTAACTACTAACTAACTAACTAACTAACTAACTAACTAACTAACTAACTAACTAACTACTAACTAAACTACTAACTAACTAACTACTCACTAACTACTAACTAACTACTACTACTAACTAACTAACTAACTAACTAACTACTAACTAACTAACTACGAACGAACTAACTAACTAACTAACTAACTAACTACCTAACTAACTAACTAACTAACTAACTAACTAACTAACTAACTAACTAACTAACTAACTAACTAACCTAACTAACTAACTAACTAACTAACTAACTAACTAACTAACTAACTAACTAACTAACTAACTAACTAACTAACTAACTAACTAACTAACTAACTAACTAACTAACTAACTAACTAACTAACTAACTAACTAACTAACTAACTAACTAACTAACTAAAACTTACTAAATGAATGAAACATTTAAAGTCATTTTTCTCAAACGTCTTTTTGGATTATGCCGGTCCTGTAGTTAATGAATGAGTGATATGTTAAGTTAAGTATTTAGTAGTCGAGAATTTCAACGTTTATGTTTAGTTTTTGTTATGTTTTTTGTGCACTATTGTTTGACATCACCTTGTTGATATATATTGGAAATTATGGTATTAACATGAAATTGATTTTATTAATACGAATATTTCATTACTATTAAACTAAAGAAACAACCCCTTTTTTTCTAGTTAAAAATTTCACGAAAATACCGTTGAATAACATTTAGTTTTAAACTAAAACTAAAATTAGTTTTATTACCCATTGTTTATGTTGTTAACATTTTTACATTTTTCTATTTAGTGTATTTTTGTGCAATCTGATTGTTGCAAATTTGCTTCTACGTTTAGAGAAAAATATACGATTTTTTGTACGCACATTAACCACGTTGTTATGGTGCGTGTTATTATTGTGGTCTAGCCCATGTGTGCAATAAGACGTATGAGTGATTTTCGAATTCTATTTCAATAAGTATACGTATAGTTTAACAATGGGTTTGTATGTGTAAATTAGCTAAAATAATATTAAATATATTTTTTTCCATTCTCTTTCTCTTTGTTACTCCCTCTTTTCTCTTTTTTTTTTCTCCTATTGCATATGTAATTTTGGTGTTCGATTGTGTGTGTAACTGTTTTAATTGTAATGCATGCGTGTGTAATAACTATTCAATTTAAAATTGTTTAGTAGTTAATGGGAATTTAATTGAAAAATTCAATACGATTTAAAACATATAATTGTGTTATTTTTTTCACGAAAATCATTCAATTAATGTTGCGCATAATTGTAACACAATTTCTATGTTAATATATGATGTTAGATAAATATATGTATATAATGTTATTGTTTTTCTGCTAAAATAAATACGCTATTGTTTTATGTGGAATTTTTGTGGTTTAATTATGTTTGGGATTTTGCAAGGAAAAAAGTGAATATTAAAAAATAACCTTTATGAATGATATGAATGATAGTAAAGTGAAAATCCCAGAAAATTCGGTAATAGCTTGTATTTACATAATCACTTACTTTTTAATGACTACTACTTACCGCAGTTTTATGTGTGAAAACCTTTATTAGACTCATCACGAACTAAGCAGTAATGTCGTGAATATGACAGCGATAAGAAGTCTAGGTTCGTATTTTATGTAAGCATTTTTTGTTTTTCAATCAACTAACTAATTAACTAACTTTTTAACTTCTTTGTAAGCACTTATTTAAGTAGTTAATTGTAAGCGAGCTTGTTAAGTACTTGCCTCTAATGTCATCACCTTGTTAAAATGATGTGTTAAAATGCTAGTGAATAAGAATGAAAAACGTTTTTTTTTTAGATTTTTAACTCATAACTTTTCAATGTCAGTTTTTGCTAGGACAGTAAGGATTTTAGGTAATTTTATTGATATTAGTTAGTTAGTTAGTTAGTTAGTTAGTAGTTAGTTAGTTAGTTAGTTAGTTAGTTAGTTAGTTAGTTAGTTAGTTAGTTAGTTAGTTAGTTAGTTAGTTAGTTAGTTAGTTAGTTAGTTAGTGTAGTTAGTTAGTTAGTTAGTTAGTTAGTTAGTTAGTTAGTTAGTTAGTTAGTTAGTTAGTTAGTTAGTTAGTTAGTTAGTTAGTTAGTTAGTTAGTTAGTTAGTTAGTTAGTTAGTTAGTTAGTTAAGTTAGTTAGTTAGTAGTTAGTAGTTAGTTAGTTAGTTAGTTAGTTAGTTAGTTAGTAGTAGTTAGTTAGTTAGTTAGTAGTAGTTAGTAGTTAGTTAGTTAGTTAGTAGTAGTTAGTTAGTTAGTTAGTTAGTAGTAGTTAGTTAGTTAGTTAGTTAGTTAGTTAGTTAGTTAGTTAGTAGTTAGTAGTTAGTTAGTTAGTAGTTAGTTAGTTAGTTAGTTAGTTAGTTAGTTAGTTAGTGTTAGTTAGTTTAGTTAGTTAGTTAGTTAGTAGTTAGTAGTTAGTTAGTTAGTTAGTTAGTTAGTTAGTTAGTTAGTTAGTTAGTTGTAGTTAGTTAGTTAGTTAGTTAGTTAGTAGTTAGTTAGTTAGTTAGTTAGTTAGTAGTTAGTTAGTTAGTTAGTTAGTTAGTTAGTTAGTTAGTTAGTTAGTTAGTTAGTAGTTAGTTAGTTAGTTAGTTAGTTAGTTAGTTAGTTAGTTAGTAGTTAGTTAGTTAGTTAGTTAGTTAGTTAGTTAGTTAGTTAGTAGTTAGTTAGTTAGTTATCGAATTAATTGTTTAATTCTTTTAGATTTTCACATTTACATTATTCAGTTGTATGTATTTATATGTTCTCCCTTTTATGGTAATAGTTGTTAATTATACATATACTAATGTATACATATAGTATTATATTCCAACGCCATTACTTTAAATAATATAATAATTTAAAAACATTTGCACAATAATTGTTCTGTATCGTTATTGTGCTCCCGTTCAAAATTTCCAAATATTATGTTTTACACTTAATACACCAATTGTGTTCGTTATAATTGTAGTTATATTAGTAGTTTTTTTTTTTTTTTAATTTTACTATATTAACTAAAGTAACTGGGTATAATAATAGCAGCAGCCACACAAAAAAATATATTATTTGTAAAAACTAGAACTATCTATAAAAGTATGTATGTACAGATGTTGTATATGCTTTTGTTTTGTTAGTTAATTTGTTGAGTGGAAATATTCTATTTTATTATTTGCCAACATTAAAACTAAAATTGCTAATTTTATAAAATTTCAAATTATATCCTTATCGTATGTGAGTTTATGTAACTGTATGGTAGTTGTGTTCGAAGGTATGAGTAAAAGCAAACAGTTATGTTTTTGTATGAATATCTGTTTTTATTTGTTGATATTTGTGATGAGTATGATGATTTTATATAAATATTTAGAAGTTTTTATATTTTTATTTATTTTTTATTTATATTTGTAGGTTGTTGTTGTTGTTTTTTGTTTTGGTCTGTTGGCCTGTCATTAAATGTGTCCTGTTCATCTGTCGATTGGTTGGTTAGTTTTTCGTTCGATCGGTTGGACAGTTAGTTTTATATTTTGTTTTGTTTTCTTGGTTAGATGATTGTCTAGTTAGTTGTTTTTGTTTGGTTTAGTTGATTGTGGTTGTTTATATCAACACCAGCTGAAATGGTTACCTTCACTCATAAGTATCTAAATATTAGAGTTAGCTATACAAATTATATTTATTTTGTGTATGAATATAAAAATTCTTAATTTTTATTTAATTGAGAACTATTTTTTAAAAGCAGGTCTATTAAATTTTACTATTAGACCATTTGGCGAAGAGACTTTGTTCTGCATATTGTTTATGGAGACAAATTTGATGACGATGATACAGGTGATAGAGTTTTTTATATTAATACTGCATTGCATTGGCCTAAAGGCTTTCTAAATTTTTATAGTTTTTTCTCTTTGTTGTACTTAAATTTACTTTAATAAATAAATTTGTTAAAAGAGTTTAAATTATTTGGAGCTCTTTAAGGATATTATAGCGAAAAAATCATTAATTTTTTTTTAAATATGTACCTATATAGATATTTAAACTCTTATACAAATGAAACGTCCCTAATATATACATATGCACATACATAATAAATAGTATTAATACATATACAATAAAGTTAACAATGTATGTGTGTATTTTTGAATAAAATTAAAATTAAAATAATAAAAGACTACAAACAATTCGTTTATTCCAACAATTAAAACTGCAAAATGATGTAAAGCCAAAGGCAAGCAAAACTTTTTTTATAATGAAATAAAATTGTTTAAATAAAACAGTCTGTGTTTTATTTCCAATTTTTTGTGGTTTTTGGATACTGTCAAAAAAGTTAAAGATAAAGTATATAAAATAAAAAGAACATTAAATAAAAAAGTATAAACCATCTTATCGGCGATTGAAAATTAATTGCCATGCAGAGACAGTTCAACCCCAGTAGGTAGTGGTATACATTTTTAATAATTTGTATTTTTACAGAATTATTTATAAAATATTTTTGATAATTTTTTATTATAGAAAATTTCGAAAAAAATAGTTTTCAGATATTTTTTCTATAAGTTTTCTATTTAAAGAAATTTTTTAATGAATTCTCCATTTGATTTTTGGTATTTTCCTATAGGCATGCATTATTCAATAAATCCTTTATAATATCCTTTACATTTGTAAGAATGTTATATATAAGTTAGTCATTCCGTTAGTGACTTCTATAATGTATATATTATGGATCCTTATAAATAGTTGAGTAGATTAAGCTGCCCATCTATTAGGTTATCCCGTGAATCACTTTTTTCTAAGAATACTTCTCAAATGATGGGTATTAAAGTACTAAATACGGGAAAAATAAAAAAAATGTAAAAAAATGTTCTGCAATCGTTTCGAAATGGGCCTCACAAATTCCGTAATTTTTGGCTTTTAGCTAGAAAAATAATGAAATTTTTTGTTAGATTATATCTGGTTTGCAAAACGTTAGTTATAAGCCCCAAATAAACAAAAAATTTCTAATTTGTTTTTGTGACACTAAACTTCTAATAAACATAAAAGAAGACTTTATTATGATTATAAAAGATTTGACTTTGAACTAATTCTTTATTATAAAATGATATAACATTTATTCAGCCCCCCATTGAAAATAAATGCACAAATAAAATAAACAAACGACACCATGCTGGGAATATAATGAAACATAATAATGAAATAAACCATACTGTCAGTCAGTTGGTTTTTACCAACTGTAATCTTCATTATTTTTATGCATTTTATCGTGGGAAATTTTAACAATCCGCCCTTGATTATTAATGTTTTGGAATCTTTATACCCCTACACCACAAAAGTGGGGAGAGTTTTACATACATATGCGTTTGCAGGTAGTTGTAATGCACTAAAATATGGATCAGAACAACGCGCCTTAAAGTATACTAATCGACTAACACTAATACTAATACAGTCGATTAAGTCATAAAAGTCATGTCCGTCCATCAGTCTAGTTCGTCTTATTCCGCATAATTACAAAGAATATAATACATATTAAATATTCTCCTAATTGCTTTAAGGTATCACATGGACGACCAAGACCAACTATACTTATTTATTTGGTTGTTTTTTGTATTGTTGCTCTTGTATTGATGTTAACAAATATACAAAGGAAAACTCATATACATACATACATGTACTTATATATATGTGTGTTTGTTCATATGTAAAAAAACGCATAAAAAATATTTTTTTGCAGTAATGATCGCAGTAGTATTGAATAATTTGTTAAACATAAAATTTCGTAAATAAATAAAAAAAACATTTATTCATACATTTCAAATATACAGTCACACAATCATAAAAAAACTCTTTTTAAATGTTGAATAGACTGAATGCATTCTTGTTTATTAGGGTGCTTCGTAAAAGCAATTTTAACGTTTCTAAACTTATGCGAATCTAAATCAAAATCTAGAAGGACTAAATTATATATGAACAAGTAAGAAACTATAGTCAGGCGTGGCCGACCATATGATACCCTACACCGGTGTATGGGGGCTAGGGCAGAAATTGAGCCGATCTTTATAAAATTTATTGTTGTGAATTATGTTTATATAAAACTTATTTGTGCCAAATTTAATCGTAATAGTAGTGTTTATAAGTGGGTTGTGGGCATTCAAGTGATTTTCAGAAGGGGACTTTGTATAGGGGCTAGGGTCAAATGAGGACCGATCATTACGAAAATCGACAGTGTTATTTATAATTATATCAAACATAACTGCACTGATATTTGGAAAGATAGTAGTATATTTGACGTAGTTATGAGCTAAAAGGCCCAAATCGGAAGGTCCGGTTATATGGGCGCTAGGGCAAAACTTGGGCCGATCCTTAAAAAATTTAATGTCGGGTCTTATGGTTATATAAAACTTATTTGTGCCAAATTTCATCGTGATACTACTGTTTATAAGGGAATTGTGGACGTTCAAATCTTTTCTAAAGGGGACTTTGTATAGGACTTTGCTAGGGTCAAATGAGGCCCGATCATTATTAAAATTTGTAGTGTTATTAAGAATTATAGCAAACTTAGTTGTGCCAATTTTTGGGAAGATAGTAGTATATTTGACATAGTTATGAGCTAAAAGGCCCAAATTGGGCGCTAGGGCAAAACTTGAGCCGATCATTATAAAATTTAATGTCGGGATTTATGTTTATATAAAACTCATTTGTGCCAAATTTCATCGTGATATTAGTATTTATAAGTGAATTGTGGACAATCAAGTAATTTTCTGAAGTGGACTTTGTTTGGGGGCTAGGGTCAAATAATGCCCGATCGTTAGAATTATTATGTCTTATATAAAACTAAGTTTTGCCAATTTTTGTAGATAGTAGATCGTTTAACATAATTATGAGGTCAAAAGATCTATTCGGGGTGTCCGGTTGTATAGGTGAAATAATGGACCGATTTCAACCATTTTCAATAGCGTTCGTCCTTGGACCAAAAGAAGCGCACGTTCCATCACGTTTCATCAAATTATGTCAAAACTTGCGACCTGTAGAGTGCGTTTACATGGACACACAGACGGACGGACGGACAGACAGAAGGACATTCTGAGCCGATTGGTATACTTTAAGGTGGGTATAGGACCAATATTTTAGGGTGTTAAAACATCAAGACAAACGTATTATGCACTATACTGGTGTAGGGTATAGTTATATATGAATTACACCTCTCAAGCTCAAAATTACGTATTTTTTAAGATCCCTTTCTAAAAGATTGCAGACAATTTTTTCTGTATATATGGTACTGAGATCAGGATTTTCAATCGCTGGTAGGGAACTGAGATCCATTGAATTTTTTTTTTCGTTTGAGTACATTAATATGTATTGTTTGAGAGGTATTCCTATAAAAAAGTGGTCAACGGGATACCCTAATGTATATGTATTTATTTATATTCGAATTCGTATTTCATTAAAATGTATTTATGTATAAAACTGGTGAGTGTTTGTGAGTCTTTGTATGATTGTATTGTGTGTTTATATGTATTATTTATGTATGTATTTTAAGTGCTAGTACATTAAGTATCCAGATTCCCAAATGTGTTTAAAAAGAAGAGGAAAAAATTATAAACCTCTTTACTATCACTTCGGACCCCTTTACTTTGGCTTACATATTTACGAGGGTTGGGTTTGAAGATTGAAATACTATCATGCGACAACAGAATTGAATATTTTCAGTGACAAAATCTATATTTGACCAATAAACAAATTGAGCAAAAATATGTCAGATTTTCTAAGCATTAGCATTACCGATTTTTGTAAATTTTTTTTTTCAAACTTTCCTAACATCCCTCACATAATTTTTTTGCATTTTTTACTATTTGCATTACTTATTTTATTTCTTTTTTTATATTCATTTTAACATCAACATTATTCATTAACACATTCAATATACAAAATATATTGTCGTTGAGGTTATTGCAACTTGCTGCGTTGCCTGTTTGTGTTGACTCATACCGAATGTGAAAAAAAAAACTGAAAAAAAAAACACATTCAACCAGAAAAATTATAACGATTGTACATTGCAATAAATAATTGATAAATTGCAGATGAATTTTAATATTAAATTGATGGTGTGTAACAGGGACATGTTTTTAATAATAATAATGAAAAAAAAAAAAAATAATAATAAATTGTATAATGGAAATTTTATTTTTGATTATTTAATAGTTGAAATTTGTGAAAAATAAATTATAAGAGTGTTAATTTTGCCAAGACAGCATGTATGTAAATCTTTTATTATACGAAAATGCAAAGAAATTTAGGGAAGTTTTGAGACCCATTTCGAAAATATTGCAGAAAATTTGTTTAACATATTGTACTGAGATCAAAATTTTTTTCGTGTTCAGTACATTAATATGCATTTAAGAGGTATTCATTCCTACATGAGATTCTTCAAATGGCAATTCCCCGGAACTCTGTAATAGCCCATTAGACCAAACAAAATTAAGTAATTTAGAAATTTCGATCGAAATTTACTTGAAATTAATTAATTTTCCTTAAATTTTGTTAATTTGAAATCAAGTCATTCTGCTTAATTTCATCAAAATTAAGTAGAAATTACAATAAACATCTGTGTAAAAACTGCAAATATTTACAACTTTGCTCAAAACGAAAAAAAAAACGTGAAAAACAAAATAAAAACAAAACATTTAATTCCTCGTATCGGATCAAACGCTTTTAGTTTCCCAGAAAAATGTACATTTATGATTTCATAAGAAATTATGAATGATTTTATGGGAATCAATTATATCACCTAATTTAGTTTCTAAGAAAAATTTACTTTATACTCAAATGGATTTTTCCTAGGAAATACATAAAAATTTTCCAACTTTGACCATAAAAATAAAAATACTTATATACATACATACATATTTTTCACATATAATTTTATTAAAAGCCATTTAAATATCTATTTTTTATCCCTATAACTTTATTAATGAAATGAAAGTTATTTTCGGAAATGGATCTTATAAGGGAGCTATGACCAATTGTGGGCCGATGCAGATCCACCGATTTTGCAGATTTCAAACACCAAACTGGTTAGGATAATATCGAATTTAGGTGAATTTGGAAAATGTATTTTATTTAGTTTTAACGTGAGCATGTTTTAGTCAAACATACAGACAGACGGACATGGCTGTATACGTTGTTGGGTCTCAGATTAATATTTCTAGGTCATACATACGGTATGACAAATTTATATACATATAAGTACCCTCTACCACCACTAATGATAACTTCAATTTACTTATTTCTAAATAAGTTTTGAACCATTAACCTACATTAATATATGTATATGCTTAATATCCTTTTATCAAAACCAAATACAGTTCATAAACGACTAAAATGGAATTGCAAATAAAAAAAGAAAATTAACAGCTCCTGTAATTTACATGTTTAAATATACCAAAAGGAAATAATCAAGTTAAAGTGTCGGTTATGCCGAATCTTATGTACCCATCATTAACACATAAATTTAAAGTGAATTTGGAAGGGCTATACCGGTAATTTTATAGTTGCTCATAAACTTATGCTGTATAGTTAACAAATCTGTAACAAGTCTGTATTAACTGTATGGAGGCTACATCAAATTATGAACAGATATGCCTGTTTGAAATACCAAAGACTTCTAAAAATTTCATATTTCTAGGTCTTTTTTTCTGGGCCATATCGTGCCACCAACAAACAGACAGATAGACAGACAGACAGACAGACAGACAGACAGACAGACAGACAGACAGATAGATAGACAGACAGAAAGACAGACAGACAGACAGACAGATTGACAGACACACAGACAGACAGACAGATGGACAGACAGACTGTTGAAAATGTCTATAATTTATATATATGCATAAACTTCAGAGGTCTACAATTGATATTTCGAAGTGTTACAAACGGATTGACAAAATCATCATCTTATTTGAGTATATAAAAACACAAGAACAATTAAGTATTTCAAATCTTACTACCACCTACCACTTATACGGCTACAGAAACAACTATTACCACTCAACTTCATTTCCTTTTGCTGGTTCTTGGCATTTCTTTTTTGTTAGTGCTACTATTACTGTATAATAATGGTCCACTGATTTGCTTGCAACAGTTTTTACGGAAGGAAATAAGTCTGGATTAGGACACGACATAAACTAAGAGCATTTGTGATGAAGATTCTTGAAAGTGTCATGTCGTGATGTTTCTGCATAAGTAGTTGAAAAACACACCTACCTATAAACGTATTACATACATACATATGTATGTGCGTTTGTTTATGTAACTGCAAGTGTAGCTTGTGCATAAGTGTGTAAATGAATATGTATAAGTATAAGTATATAGATAGATACTGTCATAGTTTTAGCTTGCTTAGTGCTAGATTATTTGGTTAAAAAAAGGAGTGTGGGGAGAGAGTATGAGGGAAATTGAATGCATTGAAGCGTTTTTTTATGTAATATGCCAACTAGAAACGTGTAATGCAATCCGATAAGATGACGCTTGCACTTACATACACTTAAAACAAATATAAGTAGAAAGAAAATATAGCTTAAAAACGTATAGTAATACAAATATGATTGCAGTCTGAAAAGTATTTTTGTGTATTGATTTTATTTCACAGCTAGCTGTAATTCAATGATTTATTGACCCAATTAAAAAATATGTAACTGTGGTCGGACTTAAGATTGCTTTTCTTAATAAAGGGTCGGTTAGAAATGGGCTTAAAGTTCAAAAATTGAATTCAGTTCCTTATAAAAGAATACAGAAGAGTGTAAACACAAAGGGAAAAAGTCCTTTAAAAATGACGCACGCCTGGTATCTGACACCAAAGTGTTTATAATTTTTCAATAACATTCGTTGTCAAAATATGTGCGGATAGTTGTCAAACCAACAACAAAAATATAAAAAAGACACAATAAAAAAAAAATAATAATGTATTTCCAAAGTGACAACACTATGTTGTCAAACAGAACGTTGTGTTGTCGAAATGACAACGATTCGTTGTCGAAATCACAGCGATGCATTGCCGAAATTACTCAAAATGTAATCGAAATGATAACAATGCGTTGTTGATATGACAACTGTGCTTTCTAAAAACTATAACGGTGGTTGTCAAAATGATAACTTGGTGTTATTTAAGTTTTATAAACATCCGTTGTCTAAATGTTAACAAATGTAGTAAGCTCACTTTTGACAACGGGTTGTATCGATTTCGGTACTTTTCTACCGGTTTTTTCTCCCTGTGTACTTTTTGAGAAGTATAAGAGTTTGTCTTTCTATTACCCTTTAGAAATTCGGATAAAATAAATTTGAGATACAAGTTAAGTCCGACAACAACCAAAAATGCCTTTTTTGTGGTATAGTGAACTACTCTGCGTATTCACTTTTTGTAATGTTGATAACAGCATATATTAAAACCGCTAAGATCTGAACTAATAGATTTTTAAATAAATTTTTTTACAGCCCTTTCGAAATTAAAGAAATAAGAAAAACAAAAGAAGCTACTTACAATACTGTCACAGTCGAAGTAGTTTATCGTCAAAATACACAAATATTTAAACTCTTACAAAGGCAATTCATACACCTGCCTGCATTCACCTACAAACATCAAGTTGACGAAAAGTAAAAAGATGCAACATTGAGTGCTAGTGGTAGCTGAATGTAAAATTAACCCCTTTTCATGTTTTTTTCTTATCTTTATTTTAATGTTTTTTTTCTACGTACTTTCAGTTTTAATTTATCTAACCGGCTCTTATTCATTTGATGTACAAACATGTAAATGTGACTGTGTGTGAGTGTGAGAAAGTGTATTTTTAGTTAAGTTCACAAATACAAAAAAACACTTCCATTTTCAACTCCTTCAAACACCATTATAAATCTTCATCACCATTATCATCATTATACCCTACACCAAGTTGATTAAGATTAAGCGTTTATGTTGACGTTTGTAATACCCAAAAATATTGGTCTTACACACACCAATCGGCTCAGAATCATTTTCTTAGTTTATTAAGCTATGTCCATTCGTCCGTCTGTCTTTCTGTTTGTCCGACTGTGTGTCCATGTCATCCTTAAGTGCAATTTTCCATCTGTCCAACTATCTGTCCGTCCGTCTGTCAGTCAGCTTGTGTGTTCATATAAAACCTTGTGCGCAATTTTCAAGATAATTTGATACAATTTGGCACATACATTTGCTTCTTTTGATCTAAGGACAATGTTTGTTGAAAATGCTTAAAATCGGCCCATTATTTCTAGACCCCATACATCCGTACCCCCTGAATAGGTCTTTTGAACTCATAATTATGTTAAATGTTATAGTATCTCTACAAAAATAGGCAAAGCTAAGTTTTATATAAATACGTAAGTCTGAATGATACTACTGATACTGATTTTCGTAATGATCGAGCTTTATATTAACCTTGCCCTCAGTCCCCTTCAGAAAATGACTTGAAAAAGAGCTTAAATGCTTTAGTATTATAAATCCATATTTTAAACATACTCACTGGTGTAGGGTATCATATGGTCGGCCATGACCGACTATATATTCTTACTTATTTTATTTGTGTGTGTTTTTGTTTGTTTAAGTGTATTAGTTTCCTTTTTTACTTAAGCAAATGTTTGGTTATTCTAAAGCAAAAGGATAAAGAAACTTGTCAGAAAGTGTAAAAGAGAAAGAGCGAGTGGTAAGTAAGTAGTGAAAAAGGTAGTAGAATAAATACTAAGTACTATTAGTTTATCTAAAGGCCAAATGTGAATTGACTTCATCAAATATGCTTTATGCACACACATACTACACATACAAAACCTATGCATTAGGGTTTTCTCAATAACACGACCATTGTGCTGCACAGTGTTTCATATATAATAAGATTCTCTTCAATTTTGAAAAAAATTGCGCCAAATTAAACTCTAGTCCTTAAAAAAATTCTCTTTATTTAAAGAAAACTTAAAATTTTAGATTTTAAATTTAAAAATATACTTATGGATTAAAGGATTCAATTATTTTATTTTAACTTATTACACTTATATCACCAATGTGCATCAAAACCATTATTTAACACCAAAGTCAACAAGACATAGAGTATGATGACAAATACAAATCTAAATGTTTAAATGTGGATCTATCAAAGTCATTATATGGAATTTACAAAATCTCCAATGCTTTTCATTTGAACTTCCTTCCTAATTATTTTTTAGTTCTGCTGCTTTGTATATACTTCAGCAGAATATGAGACAATTCTTGATGTATATAATGGTTTTGGATTTAAAAGTAACAGAAATGTATTTCCACTAAAATGTAAAATTTTGGATATCATTTTAATAAGATAATTTTTGTGGCTGTTTGTCAAGGACTAAACTTAGAGCAAAATTATCTAAATTAAGTGACCAAATTAGCATTAATTTAGACACATGAGTTTTTCTATGTAATGCATTTAAATTTCGTCTTTTATCTCTTTTGTATATTTTCTTTTGGTTTTCCACGGTATTTTTTTGGAGTCATGCATTTTAGCTGATAGTTAAACGAGATTTGACATAATTTTTAATGACAACAATTGTATTATTGAAAATTCATAAGTCTTATTTCCTTTTGTTCTATAAAGAATAGTGTAGTAATGAAATTACATTAAACAGTAAAATCAAGCAAAGTACTTAGTTAGACAGACAGTAAACTAACAAACCAAACAAACCTTTTTAAAGGATATTCATTAGAAATATAAGTTAAAATTATCTAGTTTTTTTTTTTTTTTGATTTTAATTATATTTTATTTTATGTTTTCTTTATCATTGACACGTAAGTTTTAGAACGATTATAATAGTTGTGTTTTGTTGCTATCAATGAGTGTTAACGCTTAAAGTTAGCAACAAAACGAACATTACCTGACTTGGCATCACTCCACAGAAGAAATCTGCTAAATCTTGAAATTATTTACAATTTCTTGAAAAGGTTTTTTTATTTGGTAATTTTCTTTGATTTAAATTTTATTTTAAAATATTTTTTTATTGTTTGACATAAAGACATTAATATTTGTATTTTTATTTTTGAATTGGTAGCACTTTTATCAACGTTAAAATTAACTTGTATAATTTTACACGTTAACTCCTAACGTTTATAAATTTTAAATTTATATGAAATTGCCTTTGAACGTTAGCAACAAAACACAACTAATAATGAATTCATTATACCCTACACCACTATAGTGCGAAGGGTATTATGCGTTTGTGCTGATGTTTGTAACGTATTAAAGTATACCGATCGACTCAGAATCACTTTCTGAGTCGATTTAACGATGTCCGTCCGTCCGACCGCCGTGTGTCCATGTAAACGTTGTTATCAAAGTACAGGTCGCAATTTTCAAGATAATTTGATGGAATTTGGAATACACGTTTGTTTTGGTCCAAGGACGAAGTCTATTGAAAATGGTTAAAATTGGTCCATTATTTCACCTAGCCCCCATACAACTGAACCCCCCGAAAAGGGCTTTTGAGCTCATAATTATGTATAATATAAATGTATCTCGATGAAGGTTGGCACAACTATGTTTTATACCAGCCTTGATGACCTTGCCGAATTTCGAAATGATCGGACTTCATTTGACCCCACACAAAGCCCCTTCAGAAATTGACTTGAATATCCGCAATACATTTATTAGCACTGTTATTACAATGAAATTTAGCACAGACAAATATTATATATATTATATATAAATATTATATAAATACAAATCTATCCAGCCCATTTTATCGGGATCGGTCCACATTTGCTCTTTTAGAAAATAAGTTTTTCGTCAATAATTTGCTTAAATAAATCGGAATCAAGGTAATATTCAAGATAAATGCTTTATTATGAAAAATTAATCACATTAAATATTCATAACTGGTGTAGGGTATCATATAGTCGGCTAAGCCCGACTATACTTTCTTACTTGTTTTTATATCTATAGCTGCCATACATATCTGCTACTATAATTTATATGTAGTGGCCAACAAAAGAAATTTAGAAACATTTCTATTCTATAGACAAGTATGAAGGTATTGTTGGGCCTGGTCGCCCATATGATACCCTACATTAGTGGGTATGTTAAAATGTGAATTATTTTTCTAATAATAAAACTTTTTTACTTTATTTCCGAAATATTTTAACAATTTGTTGCCAAAAAAGTGATTTTCTGAAAGAGGGGTTATATGGGGGCAAAACTAAATATAAATTTTAGAGTGTAGAGTGATTTACGATGACATTAAAGTATTTAATACAGAATTTCATGGGGATACTAGAGTTTAAAGTTGAATTTTCACCTTGAAGAAATTTTCTGAAGGGGACTTTGTATGGGGGCTAGGATTAAAAATACAAAACCAAAACGATTTTTTATAGATTCTACAACATTTAACATAACCGTAAACTCGAAAGCTCCATTCGGGGGGAACGGTTGTATGGGGGCTAGGTGAAAAGAAGGGTATGTGCCAAATTTCATCAAATTATTGTGAAAATTGCGACCGACTAGATTTACATGGACACACAGACGAACAGACAGGCGGACAGATGGACATGGCTCAATCAACTCAGAAAATGATTCTGAACCGATTGGTAAATTTTAAGTATGGTGTAGTTCTAATATTTTTGGGTGTTGCAAACATTAGTACAAATGCATAATACCATCCCTACTAAAGTGGTGTAGGGCTAAAACAACTCAGATTCTAAGCCGACTGGTATACGGACAGTCAGACAGACAGACGGACATGGCTTAATCTTTAGGAAAATTATAGAGTTTCTGAAATAGTTTTACAAAATATTTACTTTAAAGAGAAAATTCTCTCTTTTTATGGAAAATACTTTGAAAATTACTTTAATAAATTTAAAACTTAACCTCAACTAAATATATATATTCGTTAAATCCATTTAAACTGTTATGAATAATTTGCCACCAAAAAGTATAAACATTTATTTACTTGTTATTCTTTTTTCAATTTGTACAACTGCCTTTTCGACAAAATTATAAATAAAAAAAAATTGATTTTCTTGATTTAATATACGAATGCAATTGTAATTATTGTTTGTTTCGTACATTTCATTTAAGAATAAATTGTTCCAAATATGTATATTATATTTTCTTTACGTTTTCCTTATTTACTCCCAACGAAGAGGAGATGAGTATTGTTGCAAGAACATGCAACTGCAGCAGCAACATCACCTGAACATCATTTTATTTTCAGTTTTGCTGTTATTTGAATATTTCCTCCATGGAAATGAATTTTCTTTTTGTGCATATCCTAAAGGTATACAGATCCTTTTATTAATATTGCTTCTCCCTCTTATTGTTGTTGATTTGCATTCGGATATACTGAGACGAATGTGCATTTATTTTGTGTATATGTATGTATGTTCATATGTATTTATTTTATATATAAAAGAGATATGCATACATATGCATGTATTTATGAGTATGTTTTTAAGGAAAATGTCTGTGTCAAATTCAGAAGAGCACATATTTAAATAATTGCATATGCTTGTATGTATGTATGTATATATGTTGAATAAAAGTTATTTAAAAAACGTATACATATAGAGAATACTAAGGGTATAGAAAAAAACTATAGATCTACAAAATAATTTACTACTTTATCAATTTTAATTAAAAACTCTATTTACTTATAAGTATATGTGTTGGTAGAATTGAAAATATTTATATGGAACCAACAGATTAGTGTTTGTACTTGTACTTTGTTAAAACTAAAAATATTGAACAAATTTGTTGAAATAAAAAAAAAAACAAATAAACAAATAGCAGCAGGTTGCCAAGTTGAAATAATTTTCTAAATAAAGGTGATATGAATTATTTTACACTCAATAATCATAAGGGAAAGGACGTTTGTTCTAGTATCTAGAATCAAAATTTTTATTTGAATGAAAAATTGATTATAAAAATCTTTTAAATTTAATTATTTTTTTTATATAACTGGAGAAAATGCATTATTGCGATAATTTCTCTTAAAGAGATTTTTTTCGAAAATTATTCCAAAAGTTCAAAATTGTTAGTTTTTTTTTTAATTTTTGTGCAATTCAAAATACTTTAAAAGTAGACATTTTTTAGAAAATGTTCTATAAATATAGAATTTATGGAATTTTTTTATAAGGAGAATTTTTCAAAATTACAATTTATTGAAAATTTTCTTCAAAGAAAAATTTTAATTCGAAAATCAATTAAGCAAAATTTTTTAAAAATTTTAAAAAAATTTTAAATTGAATCATTAACCAATAATTCTCTAAAACATAATTTAAAGTGTAAAAACATAATTTAAAGTGAAATTTTCTTTAACTCTTTGGGACTCTCTACATATATGGAACACCCAAGATTTGTTTTAGTTTTTCTCTATGTAATTTTGAGATCACAGCAACAGTAAATAGTAGGGTTGTCAATTATTCGTTTTTAAAATTATTCGTATTAAAATGTACTTAATTTTTTCATTCGAGTAGTCGATTAAATTTTAAAAATTATTCGATAAAAGTTTTTATTCGAATAATTTAATAAAATATAAATAAAATTTGCCAAATATCTTCAAATTCTTAAGATACGGGTAAAAACGGTTTTCGTACATTAATACACTTATAAGTCAGTAACTTAGTTGAATCTCAACCTATTTTAAATTTTAAAACGGATTCAAAAGTAGAAGCTGAAGCCTTTATAATGATATATACGATGTTTCACTAATCTGTTTTGCAGACGTTTTTAGAAACTGTTTTATATAAGAAAACCGTACTATTTATTAATGTGTTTCTAATACACGCTATCGGCCCTGTTGTGCGCAGCTTTTCATGAAAGAAAAAGGTTTTCATGAATGTATTATCTTTTAATATTCTGATGACGTGTCCTATAACCGCTTTTGGCCAGTTCACCTAATGTTATGAGCCGTTCGGTTGTCACATCTTAAATATGTTTCAATGGGTGGAATATCTAGCAACGTTTCTAGAGCCTTGCTTGACGTTGTGCTTATGGCACCACTTGTACTCAAGCAGCATGTACGCTGAACTCCCTGTTGTTGTTTGATATTACACTTTTTGTCCAAAGAAGTCAATCATATTATAGAATTAGTCTAATTACACTATTAAGTATAAAACCAATACGTCATTGTAGGACTAAGACCCCATTTTATGCCTTTAGTTCTCCTACATATTGTCGTTCGTTGAAAAACAATTTTTTTCCTCGATAAATCGAATAATTTTTATTCGAATGACAACCGTAGAAAATAGTCATTTTCATAAAATAATAAATTCCTTTTTAGAATTTCATGGCACTACACTGCTAAAAAGGATAATATCCTGCGATATCCTTCGAAAACACTTTTTCCGTTTTTCATCAAAAATGATCAATATACGTCAAAATAAAATGTGAGGTGAAGTCATTTTAATAAAAAATCCAGCGGTTTAGATTTGTGCTTAAAGAGAAATTTATTTGTGTACCCCTACACCACTATAGTGGAGAGGGTATTGTGCGTTTGTGCTGATGTTTGTAAAACCAAAAAATATTGGTCCTACACCCACCATAAAGTATACCAGAACCACTTACTGTCGATTTAGCTATGTCCACCTATCTGTCCAACTGTCTGTCCGTCTGTCCTTGTAAACCTTGTGCGCACGCTACAGATAACTTAATGAAATTTGGCACATAGTCCTCTCTTGACTAAAGGACGAAGTCCTTGCTGTATTATTAAAAATAACCCACTTTTTTTGTAACATACTCACTGGTGTAGGATATAATATGGTCTGCCATGCCCGACTATACATTCTTACTTGTTTGGAATATTTTTTAAAAACATAATTCCTTATAAACCCGGAATATCTTTAAATTTTATAACAAAGATAGAATTGTCGAAATATTTTACATAATTTTTCAAAAAATATCTACATAGAGAGAATTTTTCCCAAATGATCAATAAATAGAGAATTTGTCAAACATGTAAAAGATTTATTTATATAAATCCTATATTATATACAAAATTTATCAGAATTTTCTATAAATAGAAAATTTATCAAAAATTTATATAAAACGCCATATAGTTGACAACTTCAGTTTTTTGCTCTACAAAATCTGTGGCAATTATTAGTATTAATAACCATATAATTGTACTACTATACTGTTGGTTATAAATACATATATGTTTTATTTATAGCAATACATATATTTTTCTTTATTTATTTTTATTTCCTATTTGCTAATTTATGATTTTGCCATAAAACATAAAATATACAAAATATTATGATTTATTTTATTTTAAGACTAATTTTTTAAAAGCTTATGATTTTCAAAGAAACCTGAAAAATTATATATGTTTTCTACAATTTATATGCATTCAAGTTTCCTTTGGTCATAAATATAATTTCTAGATTAACAATAAATTAAAAGAAAATAAAATATTTGTACAATTTATAAGAAATTATAAAAACTTAAATAAGATACGTTTTACAAATGCTCTATGTAGCAAATTAAAATTTATTAATAAGAACATATTAAAAATATCTGGTTGCGTATGATAGTTATTTAATTAGTTTCCAGTTAAATATTAAGTATACGCTAAGAGGTAATTAATTAGTAAAATTATTGCTAAATTTATAAAATATCATTATGTTTAAAATATTAAATTTAACTTTTCTGCCATTATTAGGCAAAGAGTTCATAGAAAAGTTACAAAATAAATTACAACATTCATAAGTATAAACATTGTTATTACCTTCATAATAATTTCAAATACATATTTATTTAGCATTTATTTAACATTTATTTTAAATGTCATACAAATTGTTACAGTGCGAATGCATCCACCATACTCATGTTATAATGTATCTCCTGCATTCATATGTATACATTTAAATGAATTTTCTTTCACTGCAGTACATACTTGGAAAAAGTTTAAGTTTTCTTTTTTAGTTTATATGTATATGTATAAGAAAACAAGTAAAAATAATACATTGTTAGACGAGAAAATAATGGCATAAAACTTAACACTGTTGCTCATTCAAATTCATCTTTCTATTTCTGTGTACAACATGTTACCTACAACAAGTGTAGCTATTTTGTTCAAACTATACGATTCTTTTGAAACCGTTTACATCATGTGAATCTTTCATAGTTATGTATACAAGCCTGAAGTTAGTACATATTTTATGGTAATGTCACAAGGCTAAATATTTATATGGAAAGTATGTACATTAGAGTGTCTCGAGGAACAGTCTTTTTAATAATATCACGGTGGAATAGCTCTTATTCGTTGCATATTTATTAATGTCTTGAACACGAGAAAACTAAAAGATTGTTTTTTGAACGGAGCCTCAGTTCTTTATCAGCGATTAAAATTTTTGACCTCAGTATAATATGTAAATTTTTTTTCTGAAATCTTTCCAAAATGGGTCGCAATATTCATGATAATGGACGAAGAATATTGAAAATGGTTAAAATCGGCCCATTATAGCCCCCATACAACCGTACCCCCCGAATAGGGCTTTTGAGTTCATAAATGTTTAATGTTCTTTTATCACTTCAAAAGTCGACAAACTTAGTTTTATATAAGTGTTAATAATACTGCGGATTTTCATAATGATCGGGCCTTATTTGACCTTAGCCCTCATACAAAGTCACCTTCAGAAAATGACTCTACTAAAATGTATAAGGATAGGACCATATTAACGCCTCATCAGAATCTGAGACCCTTTAAAAAAATTATTAAAAATTTTTCTCATATCTAGTACATTAATACGCATAGTTTGAGAGGTATTCGTACAAAGTGTGGTCCAAGGGACACCCTAATGTACATACGTATGTATGTAACCGTGTATTTTTACAGTATCTTTATAGAACTATGATTATTTTACATACATTTACACTTGTGAACATAGACTCACAACGAATTGTATGAGAAGAAGTGTATATATTAGATAGTTTCATGAGCAAAAGTTCTTGCCACCCCCTAAAAATGAAATAGTTTATATATGAATTTCAAATCACACGTACTTAATCCAAACCTGCTTAAGATTTTTTGTATTTATAGATAGATTTTGCACGGACAACTTTGACATCCATAAGAATATTTTTGTACAAAATGGGCGGAATGACTTAGGGGGAGTGGCACCTTCCATATTAAGAAAATATTAAATCAGTATATCTTGGAAAATGTAACAGTTAGAGCCCTCAAATGTGGTTGGAGCCACATAAGTCTCAATATGATTAGTTAGGATAAAAAGTGGGCGGACTAGCAGCAGGGGGCGTGTCACCTCCTTTATATTCAATTATTAAATACAAAAATTTGTTTATCTTGGAAACTATTGGAGTTAAAAGCTTAAAATTTTGCAGGAAGAACTTTAGCATCCATGTAAATATTTTGGGTAATAAATTGGCGGACTACCAATGGGGGGAGCGACACCTCCCATATAAATTAAATACAACAAAATATTTTATCTAAGAAACTAATAGAACTAGATTGCTAAAATTTTGCTAAAAGGACTTTCATATCTATCTGAACATTTTGGGGAAAAAAGCGGACTTTCATCAGGGGGTGGCTTGGAACCCCCATATGAATTATATAGAAAAAATTGCATAACTGAAATTCTGTAGAAGCTAGAATCCTCAAATTTTACATGAAGGACATTTAGAGAAAAATGGCTTACATTAAAATATCCTTATTAGTGTTCGGAAAAATTGGCGAACTTGCAATAATTTGAGTGGCATCTCCCATATGCTTTTAGGGTAGCAAAGAACGCTGGGTATAGCTAGTATAATTATAAAAGTCAATAAATAGACTACAAACTCATTTTCTGAAAGGGACCTTGTATGGGACTAAGGTCCAATAAGCACCTATACATATACAATTTGTTGAATGAATTTATGTTAATATAAAACTGATTTATTCCGATTTTTAACTAATGAACTTTAAAAGCAATTCTGGAGGTGGATTTTGTATGGGTTTAATGGTCGATTTTAAAAATTATAAAAAAATTAAGAATATTTTTTAATTTTTAGGTGGTTAAAAAATAACAGATAGATAGACAGATAGACAGACAGACAGATGTAAAGACATTTTTCGTTTAATGTTTTATTACTATTACTATTACTATTTTTGTATGCAACACCGCGTTTACATACATTTATGCAAATTATTGTTTTGCAAATATAGTTATTCATTTTAAAATTATGATAAATTTCTAATGTTTATTTTATTTTTTGTAAATAAAAGGTATATAAATTATAAAATAATAACATGTATGTAGTACCGAATCTTTAATATCCAGAAATAATTGCATTAGTTCCACAACTTATTCTAGAACGCATGTTTATAGCCTGTACTCGTTCTACTTTGACGTTGAGTCCAATAATTATACACTGCACCACTATAGTGGGGAGGTTATTATGCGTTTGTGCTGATGTTTATAACACCAAAAAATATTGGTCCTCTAGTAAGCTATGTCCGTCCGTCCGTCTGTTTGAATGTAAGGCTTGTGCGCACGCTACAGTTCGAATTTTCTAGATAATTTGATGAATTTTGGCGCGTACTCTTCTCTTATATATATAATTGTATTTTGGTAAGTGTAAAACTATTTCATGTCGATTTTCACTGCATACTGTTTTTTTTAACAGTTATGACTTTTGAAACTTTTTTCCTGATATGCTGTTAGTAAACGTGGACCTATATTAGTCATTTTCAATACTAAACAAACTTTATATATACAGAATATTTGTGAAAATTACAGAATATTTCTGAGACTCCATCGTGATATAAACTGACAGCCACACACAGACAGATATAAAGACGGACGGACACATCTAGATTGCCTTAGAGTTTAATATTCATCTTTTTGATAGTAGTTTTGATAACTGTGCAGAAAAAATCTTCAAAAATTTAACGATTAATTCTATATTTTTTTTTTAGAAAATATTCCATTTTATAGAAATGTTTTATTAAAAAAAAATTAATAAACTACCCAGCAAAAACTTGGTAATGGCTTTCAATTGTAATTACTTACTTTTCAATGACTACTACATATTGTCTGGATTACATAGAAGTAGTCTAATAAGGTCTTACTAATAATGCGTTATATAAATACTTTCTAATTCATTAGTCATCTTTCCAATGAAGATATAGAAGCTGTTTACGTTTTTTCATGCGATTTACAATCATTATTTTTTCTATTTACTTGTAATCGTTTGTGATAAGTACTTGCCTCCAATGACATCACCGTGTTAAAATAATGACTTAAAATGCTATTGTGTAGTAAATTTTAGTATTTTAACTCCTTACATGGTAATGCAAGTTTTTACTGGGTATATTTTATAACAAACCAATTTCTTTTACTTAGCTAATGGATTTTTATTTACCAAAATATTAATTTAATAAACATTTGCTGAAATCCAAACCATTTTGTTTAGTAATAAGTAATCATCATCGTTTAGATTAGCTTTTCTGTTCGCTCGTAGTAATTGAATAATAAATATACCCAAGGGGTACATTTTAAAACATATTTTAATTTAATTTAGTTTAATAATGCTATGAATTGTTCTTGTTAATTAAAATATACTGGTAACGAAATACTATTTATTAAGATAAGTAAGTAAGTTTTTTTTTTTTAAGAAAAATGAAAAGGTGTAGTAGATGTTGCTTAGTAACTTTTCATTTCCATTGTAACTATTCTGCAAGCCTCTCAACCCTTAATATATAAGCAATTTCTTGTACGGTAAACTTATGTTTCTTATGTTTAAAAAATGCGGGCTCATTAATGAACAAACTTAAGGACCTTTCAGAAATAATTTACATTTAAAAAACATTAACTCTTTTTGTTTTCATTTTGTGTATATATGTTTGTTATACTTTATTTATTCCCTTCTTTTTATTATTTTTATTATTATTTTTGTGTGTAATTAATTTATTCACACACTTAATGACTTTATTATCTTTGCCTCAAACCCGAAAACTTTTCCAAAGAAATAAAACACTGCTTCAGTAGAGTTTATCATTATCTGCCAAGCTTTTATTATAATTGTTAAAAAAACAAATTTTAATTTTATTTTTACGAGTATTGTTCTTTCTGTGTGTGTTTGCATTTTATTTCATAAATTTTTATTTTAATTTTTCGTATTGTCTTTTTCTTTTTTCTGTTTCTAATGAAAAACTTTTCACCGTTAAGTAAATAAGAATATATTAGTACAAGTAGAAAAAAGAGTGTTTTACTTTGGAAGTAGTATCTGAATCGCATTCGTATTTTACAATAAATACTTTCGTAACATAATAAAAATATTATTGCAAATGTTAATTAATTCATAATTATTCGTACACATACCATATCATTACATTTTATTATCAGTCATCATCAGTTGGTAGAGCGTTATGAGTTTGAGCTTATGTAGCGGGCAAAATAATTTTAAAGAATATAAATCGAATTGGAATCAGACTAAAGATATCATATACTCAAACTATAGACTATAGTACCCTAATAGCTCCCTAATATCTCTTATTTAATATGCTGTCTTAACTATAACAACGTTTTTGTTCTGTAAACTTTAAAATAAGCTTCTAGTTAACTTTTATTTCAAGGAAATTATAAGTAAAATACATTTTTGAAGCAATATTTTGAAAGACTGTTAACTACAGCCCTGACTTATAAAGTACTTTTATAATGAACTAAAATTTATTTGCTAATTTTTAAGCCATAAAATATTAGCATTACTAAAAGCGTTATATTTTTTATGACATTTTAAGAGAATCTATTAGCCATTAACATAGTTAATGTAATTATACGAAGACATTATTTTTTTGAGCTTAAGTCCAGCAAACCAAAAATTATTAAAGTAGCACATGTTGCCATCAGTAAACAGTTTAGAAGTTGTTTCTATGTAGATATAATTTACCATAGTTAAAGTATTTTGGAAAAAAAAATATTCAAGAATATACTAGCTATTTACAACGTAAAAAATATTTGACACATGTCATTTGCTATAATTTTTCATAAAATATATTACATCCCTGTAAAAAAAAAAAACTTTTTTTTCCTACTAAGACCTCAATTATTTATAAAATTTTCAAAAGATTGTATTACCCCTCAGGTTTTGAATCCAAACAACATACAAAGTAATCACTTTAATTTTCTACTTACATGTTTCAAATTATATTGTGTGTAATAAAGTGCGTAATTAGAAATAACATTTCAAAAAACTGCTTCAACGTGTGTCGGTGGTAACTTCATCATTAACTCCTGCCTTTGAAGACATACCATGTAGTGATTATAAGGGTTAAAGTTTCGTTTTATTATTCATTCTGGTTTCTTTTGCTGATAATTTTAAAACAAAATTATGTATGCAAAGTTGTTGTTATTTTTTGTTCCATTAAGCCAGTACAATAAGCGTGTAATGAAGAAAAATAACTTAATTTCAAATTCTGTGTATTTTTTTGCATTTCGTCTTGTTTTATTCAATATACATACATATTCATATAGTATGTTTGTATGTTAATATATACTGTACATTTGTAAGTCCATAAAGGAATATGTGTAAGAGTTTGTGGTGGTGTTGGAAATGTGTCTAAGAGTTATCAATTGCGTACATATCTACATACATATGTATGTAAAAGTAATGGACGGGGGTGGTACGTGAAGTTCTATAGCTTTGAACTCAAATTTAACATTAAGTTAATAAAAGGAATGCAATGGAATATTTTAGATATAAGAGATATTGGAAGGCGACTGGTACTAACTAACTAACTAACTAACTAACTAACTAACTACTAACTAACTAACTAACTAACTACTAACTAACTAACTAACTAACTAACTAACTAACTAACTAACTAACTACTAACTAACTAACTAACTAACTAACTAACTAACTAACTAACTACTAACTAACTAACTAACTAACTAACTAACTAACTAACTAACTAACTAACTAACTAACTAACTAACTAACTAACTAACTAACTAACTAACTAACTAACTAACTACTAACTAACTAACTAACTAACTAACTAACTAACTAACTAACTAACTAACTAACTAACTAACTAACTACTAACTAACTAACTAACTAACTAACTAACTAACTAACTAACTAACTAACTAACTAACTAACTAACTAACTAACTAACTAACTAACTAACTAACTAACTAACTAACTAACTAACTAACTAACTAACTAACTAACTAACTACTAACTAACTAACTACTAACTAACTAACTAACTAACTAACTAACTAACTAACTAACTAACTAACTAACTAACTAACTAACTAACTAACTACTAACTAACTAACTAACTAACTACTAACTAACTAACTAACTAACTAACTAACTAACTAACTAACTAACTAACTAACTAACTAACTAACTAACTAACTAACTAACTAACTAACTAACTAACTAACTAACTAACTAACTAACTAACTAACTAACTAACTAACTAACTAACTAACTAACTAACTAACTAACTAACTAACTAACTAACTAACTAACTAACTAACTAACTAACTAACTAACTAACTAACTAACTAACTAACTAACTAACTAACTACTAACTAACTAACTAACTAACTAACTAACTAACTAACTAACTAACTAACTAACTAACTAACTAACTACTACTAACTAACTAACTAACTAACTAACTAACTAACTAACTAACTAACTAACTAACTAACTAACTAACTAACTACTAACTAACTAACTAACTAACTAACTAACTAACTAACTAACTACTAACTAACTAACTAACTAACTAACTAACTACTAACTAACTAACTAACTAACTAACTAACTAACTAACTAACTAACTAACTAACTAACTAACTAACTAACTAACTACTACTAACTAACTAACTAACTACTAACTAACTAACTACACTAACTACACTAACTAACTAACTAACTACTAACTACTAACTAACTAACTAACTAACTAACTAACTAACTAACTATCTAACTAACTACCTAACTAACTAACTAACTAACTAACTAACTAACTAACTAACTAACTAACTAACTAACTAACTAACTAACTAACTAACTAACTAACTAACTAACTAACTAACTAACTAACTAACTAACTGTCCACTTTAAATGAAAAGATTGCAACAAAAAATTCGTTCCCGTTTGTATTTGTATGCACCTATGTATATATAAGTTTCCTCCTCATTTCTTTCCTTTCACGTTTAGAACAATATTAACGATGTTTGACTGTTAGTATGTCCATATATGTATTTGTTGAGCAAATTTTATGAACACCCCAAATTTATTCGGGATCCAAAAAATTCCATCAGAAATGCTTCCTTTGTAAATTGATTTTTCTAGTCAAATACATATCTAGCAACGCTACCAGACGCATTAATAAAACTCCTTTTTGTAAATGTTTGTATATATAATAATAAGAAAATTTTTCATTTGCAATTGTTATATAACCATCGTATATGTCAGCTTAATAAGTGACTTCCTTTAACACCTACATTACACTATGTATGTAGTATTTATATGAAGCCAAGAAAGGAATAAAAAATTACACGCACAAACAGACATATTTAACAGTATATATACATATAGACATAAGTATGTTTTGTATGTATAAATATATTTATTTACATTTGTGTAAAAGTCTGTTTAACCCATCATCAAAGTAATAATGTTTGTTGCTTTTAACTTTGTTGTGTTGTTTATTTCTTTTTATTTTGCATATTTTTGTTGTTGTTGCTGCTACTGTTGATGTTTATGTACGTTCGTTCGTTTGTTTTTGTTTTAAGTTTTGGTTGTAAAGGATGAAAATTGAGTTAATACCTGCTTAAGCACTTTGTTGCGTTGATAACCTAAGCCTAGTATTTCTTTTAGTTGTTGCCATATGCGTTTATGTGTATCAGAGTATGTTTGTTTAAATGTATGTTCGTTTTTATTTCATTTTCAAACCCCTTTAACTGTATGCTAATACATTGTATGTATGTGTAGTTAATACTCACATAGATAAACATACATACATATGAACATATATAGACATTTTAAGTTGGTAGTATGTACTACAGATTCAGTTATTTACATGTTACTGGTAAAACAGAATTTTTAAATAGCTAGCTTAGTGTTTTTGGTTTTCATTAAATTACTACATAACAACCTACACAAACATATTAATATGCATATGTGTGTATGTATGTATGTATATGGTTTACTAAAATATCTTTGTATTGTTGTATGTGCATAAATAAGTGTAAAATTAAATATTAAACTTAAATGAACTGTAAGAATATTGTTTGTTTTCGTTTTTTTTTTTTTTTGCTGTATATATGCAATTTTGTTTTATATACGATTTTGTGGTTATGCATGTAATGTTTATTAGTTAAAACTTTAAAATTGTTTTTAAAGCCTTTTATTCCAAGTGAGATTTTAAATATTACTGTAAAAATTCAACTTTGTTCAAAATTAGTTTGCTGTGAATTTTTCTAAAAATAATTTGGAAATTGTAAATTTTTATTCTAGCACTTCGTGCTGAGGGGACTGTTTTGCAAGTGTAAATATTTTAATCGGTGTAATACGCAAACATAACAGACTTAAAACTGTAGTTTTTAATTTTTCGATCCATTTTTCTTACTTTAAGATAATATTAAAGATTTCAATGAACTCTGTAAATTTTGCCTCAGGGCGTATGATTATTTTTTATATAACAAGTTACGTATACGTTATGTACTACTAATAGTAAATTATAATGAAGAAAAAATAGGTTTGTATTCCGGAATGTTATAGATAGCAGAGTAGATTTAACAATGTTTCACTGTCCGTATATTTATTGAGAACATTTTCTAAAGATTACAAATATCTTCGAGATCCAAATCTTCAATAATTCTACCAGACAAACGTTACTTGGTCAGAAAAAATTCCAGATGAGATTTATAAAAAAGCTACCTTATAGTATGAGACGTATTTTACAAAAACTTGGGGATGTCATTGGTAGCAATTACTTACCACAATCGCTCAATTAAAAAAAAATATACAGTTCTATGGCTTCAAGAAGAAGATCATTAATGAATTAGAAAGTATTTATTTAACACATTATTAATAAGACGTTATTAGATTAAATCTAGTAAGTTAATAGGTAAGTGTATACATATGAAAGTCTATTCAAGATGTATTAAAAAATCTTCATGAACTAGCATTATTTTAGATAGAGAGTATTTAATATAGTCCCTCGATATATATTATTAAGACTCTTTAGATTCTAAGACGATCTAGCCATGTCCGTCCGTCTGTTGAAAACACTAGAGTCCGAACGGATAAAGCTAGAGGGCTAAAATTTTCCACAAATACTTTTTACAATTTTAACAGTCATAATTGGATTTGAAATACCAGTATAGCAATGAAATTCCACAAAAACAAGTATCAAATAAACCAAGATTTCTTTACCAAATTTTATGAGGATCGGTTCATAATTGACCTTACCTCCCATATAAGGTCCTCTTCAGAAAATGACTTTAACGCTCATTACTGGCTTAAAAATGTGTGTAAAGCGATGAAATTCGACATGAATAAGTTTGTTCGAGTCAAAATTTTTTTTACCAAATTCTATGAGAATCGGTCCATAATTGACCCTACTCCCCTATATGGTCCCTTCATGAAATTTATGAAATTGTCCCCTTCATGAAATTTATGAAATTTAACATAAATAAGGACTTACCGACTTTGATGAGAATTGATCCATATATAACCCTACTCCCCATATAAGGTCCTCTTCAGAAAATCTCATCATACAAAATAAGATACGAATACAGCAATAAAATTCGGAACAAATCATTGTTGTACACGGAGGAAAAAAAATATACACGCCTGGTACCAAATTGATAACAAATTTTTCAATAACATCCGTTGTCAAGTATATACATACATACATACAACAACAACATGTAATGTAGACCACACAAGTTTGTCAACATTGAAACAATTCGTTGTCGCAATCTAAACTTTATGCACATCCGTTGTCTAAAAGTTACCAAAGGTGGTAAGCTCAAAATGAGTTTTAAAGAGCATCATTAAAAGACACGATTGGGAACCCAAAAAAGCTCTAGGTGAGGCGCTTTGGAGCTTCTAAGTAGGGTACCTTCGACATGTAACATTTTTAAATACGCGCAAGTTTTTGTTTCCTATTCGATTTCAAATTTATTTTCTATAATATCCAAGAAATTTTATAATAAATATTTAGAAATTTAATGTAAAAATTACAAGCATTTTCCCACAGTGCGTATGATTGTTATATAAATTATAATTGCCAAAATTTAGGCTTATATGCTTTCAAAAATTATTTAAAACAAAGATTTTGATTGGTAACTGTATATAGTTCCTGTAAAACAAATACATATGTATTTCACAGTTATGAAATATTTTGAAGTTAAATTAATAAAAACTACATCAATACATATACACAGTTTACAAATACTATTGTATTAATTTGTATAAAATGCAGATATGAATTTACAATTATTTTTTTAAATTAATTCGCGAATATCATATATTTTATATTAACGAGTGAAACTTAATATATAAATAAATAAAGAAATCAAATATTCACAAATTAAAAACATAATAATGCAAACATTTTTTTTAGTTTAAATATGTTAAGAAATTTGTAAAATTTATATAAATATTTAAATATGCTTACATAATAATAAACCAATTATTGGTACAGTTTGGTACTTTTGGTTACTTAAAAAAATTTATTATTTTTCTTAGCCCATAAATGAAGTCTATATAATTTAAAAAATAAACTTTATAGGTAAGTTACATGTTTTTAAATTATTTTCATTTACAAACGCCCCCTATTAAATATTTCTTCAGATTAACTCTCAATTTACTTGGTCGATGTAGGGTATTTTATGTTTTTTTTATCCAAAATATACAATAAAAGATATCTCCTTAATTTTTTTCCAGCATATGCAAGCAACATATGCGAATATGCAAATGTATTACATTTCAAATTTTATACCCCTTTTTTCATTTGCAAATAAAATATACTGTATGTACATATTTTTTGTTATGCGGCGGTACTAGAGTATCAATAATAAAAAAATATACGAAATAAGTAAAATTTTGTACAATTTCTTTTTTAACATTTTTAATAAAATTTTTATGTAGTATAAACGCAACCAACGCACATAAAACATTTGCAATTTTCAATATTATTTCAACAAAAGAAATTGTATATAAAATCAGCAGTAGCAATGGGTAGCAGCACCCATTTTTATGGTTGATCTCATAAAACCAGCATCATACGATGCCAGGATTATGAATAGAGTCATCATGATGTACGGATGAGTATGCATGTATTAAAGAAATTCAATTTAATTCAATTTCATTTATATATATATTTTTTTATAATGAAAATTGGGGTAACTTTAAAAAATTCGATGTTTTAATATTTTAAAATAAAATTGTTAGCAATTTTTATGTTGCTTAATCTTTCCAAACAACTTTACATTCTTGCACAAATTTTAATTAATTTACAAGAAATCTGAATAAGAGTACAACAATATCTCATTTACAATATTCTGTATTTTTAGAAATAGTCAATTGTTGGTTATTATACCTTACACCACTGTAGTGGGGAGGGTATATTGGGTTTGTGCTGATGTTTGTAACGCACAATAATGTTGGTCCTATACCCACCTTAAAGTATACCCATCGGCTTAGAATAATTTTCTGAGTCGATTTAGCTATGTCCGTCCGTCCATGTAAACCTTGTAATCAAACTACAGGTCGCATGAAATTGGGCACACGATCTTCTATGGTACCGGGGGCGAAGCCTGTTGAAAATGGTTAACATCGGTCCATTATCTCTCCTAGCCCCATACAACTGAACCCCCGAATAGGGCTTGTAAACCTTGTAATCAAACTACAGGTCGCAATTTTGAAGATAATTCAATGAAATTTAGCACAATTTATGGTAGCGGAGACGAAGCCTGTTGAAAATGGTTAACATCGGTCCATTATATTACCTAGCCCCCATACAACAGAACCGGACGAATAGGGATTTTAAGTTCATAATTATGTTTAATATACTCGTATCTCGATAAAAAGCTGCAAAACCAAGTTCTATACTAGCCTTGATGACCCTCATGAATTTTTTAATTATAGGGTCTCATTTGACCATAGCCCCTATTCAAAGCCCCCTTAAAAATTCGACTTAAATGTCCACAATTTTATTCAACAATAAATGGCTTAAGTATATCTGAGGCAAGGTACAATTTAACTGAAATGATTTATTATGAAAACTAAATCACATTTTTTTGTAACATGTGTAGGGTATTATATGGTCGGCCTCGACCGACTATAATTTCTTACTTGTTTATTATATTGGATTTAATTGAACTTTTTTACATTATATGTGGAGAAAATTCATGATATTTAGAAAAAATTCAGTAGCCATTACTTTTCGTTGTAGGATTTCGTTACTGTATTTTTAATACAGTAATGAGTGTTAAAGTCTTTTTTTAGGAGACTATGTGGAGGTCCGATCCTCATAAAATTTGTAAGATAGATTTTGGCTTGTATGAAACATATTTGCTTCAAGTGTCATCGCTGTACTCGTATTCTTAAGGCAGTCCTGAGTGTTATAGTTATTTTCTGAAGAGGACCTTATATGGGGGTAGGGTCAATTATGAACCTATCCTTATAAAATTTCAGATGCTTCTTTTAGGCAGCTATTATAGTTCTGAAGGGGACCTAATATGGCGGATAGGGTCAAATATTCATACCAATATTGCCCATTTTCAATACCAAACAACCTGCACCAACTAGGAACATCTCCAGCTGTTCCCGTTTGGTCTGTATAGTGTTTTCAACAGCCCAGCAGACGGACAGACAGACAGTCATTCAGATACAAATTTTATAAAATAAAGAGAATTAGCAAATTTTATGAGAATCGGCCAATTACTGGGCTAGGTAGTAACCTACTATATAAGGCATCTTGCAGGAAATTATTTTTTTTCTATAATGCTTTAATGATGCGGATAAAGATTTGTCATTTCAGAATATAACACTCTCAATTGTTTCACTTCTTTTAACTGGTACCAAGAAGTTGTTAGTTAGTTGAATGGAGCAATCGAAAACTGTCACAAATACATATACATATGTATATACATATGTATATGTATGTATTTGTGAAACGCAATACAAATACATACTATAATCTGATCTCCCCATTTATTTGTGTTTGAGCATGTGAGTGTGTGTGTGTGTGTGTCATTAAGCTCAATGCAATATAGATCATAAATTGTACTTTATTCGTACTTTTTAATACAAAAACGCATACATATAAATGAAATATTTCATGTTTCACACAAAAAAGAGGATAAATAAATAAATAAAATTATATGGAAAAAATGAAAGACAAGTTTAAACCAACTAACAAAGTAAAGAATTGGTGATTATCCAAAATGTGATATTTAAACAAAATTAAAAATCTTAAATTGTAGTTGTTTACCAAAAATTTATTTTTCCAACATTTCCTTTGCAAATTTTAAGTATTTGTAATTATTTCTTCATAAGCTGCATTAAATCAATCTAATAATGTTTCTTTTATTAACTTAAACTCTGGTGATAAAGTTTTTCTTTTAAGTAAGAAATAAAATCTACAACTTATAGTTTAATTTTAATGCCACAACTAATTTTAAAATACCCTTTCAATAAATTCGATTTTATTTTAGTTTTGTTTATTTACACAAGCATAAATATATGAAAATATCTCATCGGGTTGTTTATTATAGCTTTATAGCAAAATACAATTTTTTTTTATCCAAAAATACAAAGAAATATCTATATAAAATTTATTCAAACTGCACTACTAAAGCCTGTAGACTACCACAAAATATTGCTACATATGAACATACATACATATATATGTATATGCAAACAGTACATTTTAAACATACTTTCATATTTATGTATGAATTCCTATATATGAAAATATTTAGTAGTATATGAGATTGTGTTGTATTATAGTTTTAATAACAATATGAATCTGACTTTGTATATAGATGTTTATTTATCGTAGCATTAAAAACGAAAAAAAAATGACTGGCCTTTAAAAACTTGAAAAAATCGAAAGAAAATGTCGCAATGTTGACAGCAACGGATTTAATGTTGCTTAATTTCCGTTTTCGTTATATTACTTATGTTCGTTTATGTATGTGTATGTATACAGGCTCTTAAAAATTTCTACACATATGCACATTAGGAGGGGCCCTTGAAAGGTTACACATATTTTTATAACCAACAGCACTATACTTAGAAAGGAGGCTATTATGCGTTTGTGTTGATGTTTGTAATCCCATAAATATGCCTCCTTCTGAAATTAAATTTGGAAATTAAAACTCACTTAAAATGAAATCTATATTATATGATTTGATATAATCTTATTAGGGTCTAAAACCTGTAGGTTTCGTTTCATGACTTTCGTCTACTTATAGTTCAGTTCTAGTTCAGTTCTAGTTCAGTTCTAGTTCAGTTCTAGTTCAGTTCTAGTTCAGTTCTAGTTCAGTTCTAGTTCAGTTCTAGTTCAGTTCTAGTTCAGTTCTAGTTCAGTTCTAGTTCAGTTCTAGGTTCAGTTCTAGTTCAGTTCTAGTTCAGTTCTAGTTCAGTTCTAGTTCAGTTCTAGTTCAGTTCTAGTTCAGTTCTAGTTCAGTTCTAGTTCAGTTCTAGTTCAGTTCTAGTTCAGTTCTAGTTCAGTTCTAGTTCAGTTCTAGTTCAGTTCTAGTTCAGTTCTAGTTCAGTTCTAGTTCAGTTCTAGTTCAGTTCTAGTTCATTCTAGTTCAGTTCTAGTTCAGTTCTAGTTCAGTTCTAGTTCAGTTCTAGTTCAGTTCTAGTTCAGTTCTAGTTCAGTTCTAGTTCAGTTCTAGTTCAGTTCTAGTTCAGTTCTAGTTCAGTTATAGTTCAGTTCTAGTTCAGTTCTAGTTCAGTTCTAGTTCAGTTCTAGTTCAGTTCTAGTTCAGTTCTAGTTCAGTTCTAGTTCAGTTCTAGTTCAGTTCTAGTCAGTTCTAGTTCAGTTCTAGTTCAGTTCTAGTTCAGTTCTAGTTCAGTTCTAGTTCAGTTCTAGTTCAGTTCTAGTTCAGTTCTAGTTCAGTTCTAGTTCAGTTCTAGTTTCAGTTCTAGTTCAGTTCTAGTTCAGTTCTAGTTCAGTTCTAGTTCAGTTCTAGTTCAGTTCTAGTTCAGTTCTAGTTCAGTTCTAGTCAGTTCTAGTTCAGTTCTAGTTCAGTTCTAGTTCAGTTCTAGTTCATTCTAGTTCAGTTCTAGTTCAGTTCTAGTTCAGTTCTAGTTCAGTTCTAGTTCAGTTCTAGTTCAGTTCTAGTTCAGTTCTAGTCAGTTCTAGTTCAGTTCTAGTTCAGTTCTAGTTTCAGTTCTAGTTCAGTTCTAGTTCAGTTCTAGTTCAGTTCTAGTTCAGTTCTAGTTCAGTTCTAGTTCAGTTCTAGTTCAGTTCTAGTTCAGTTCTAGTTCAGTTCTAGTTCAGTTCTAGTTCAGTTCTAGTTCAGTTCTAGTTCAGTTCTAGTTCAGTTTCTAGTTCAGTTCTAGTTCAGTTCTAGTTCAGTTCTAGTTCAGTTCTAGTTCAGTTCTAGTTCAGTTCTAGTTCAGTTCTAGTTCAGTTCTAGTTCAGTTCTAGTTCAGTTCTAGTTCAGTTCTAGTTCAGTTCTAGTTCAGTTCTAGTTCAGTTCTAGTTCAGTTCTAGTTCAGTTCTAGTTCAGTTCTAGTCAGTTCTAGTTCAGTTCTAGTTCAGTTCTAGTTCAGTTCTAGTTCAGTTCTAGTTCAGTTCTAGTTCAGTTCTAGTTCAGTTCTAGTTCAGTTCTAGTTCAGTTCTAGTTCAGTTCTAGTTCAGTTCTAGTTCAGTTCTAGTTCAGTTCTAGTTCAGTTCTAGTTCAGTTCTAGTTCAGTAGTCAGTTCTAGTTCAGTTCTAGTTCAGTTCTAGTTCAGTTCTAGTTCAGTTCTAGTTCAGTTCTAGTTCAGTTCTAGTTCAGTTCTAGTTCAGTTCTAGTTCAGTTCTAGTTCTATTACTGTTTTCTCCAAAACCTTTCTTGAATCATATAAGTGATTGTTTCAATATTGGAGAATATAGAAATTGTTGTGTCCATCCTAATGTAAATTTATGTTTTTTGTTGTTGGCAAACTTTATTCTTTTGTTTGTGTATTTTTATGCGAGATGCCTTTTATTTTTGTTTGTGTATTAATATCTCATTATTCATATGCATACATGCATACATATACATATTTTGTATTTTTCTGTTAAAATATTATTATACTTATAATAAATAATATTTGTTGCTGCCATTGTATTAAAAAAAGTATTATACATTTTTTTCTTTAAACAAGATATAGAAACTGCATGTTTGTATGTAAAATATATAAAGTACGAGCATACAGACATATAGGACAAAACAACAACTACTATATTCTGTACTATTGTATGTATTTAATGCTTTTTTCACTCCTGTTGAAAAACGTTTAATATTTTTGCCATAAATTAATTGGTGAATGCAATTAGTTGCATTCATAAATTTTATTTCATGTTTTAAGTTCATTTTGTGCTAAGTATGCAATATTTTTTATCATGAATCTACTATGAAACAGCAACAAAAATTAAAAATTATATAGAAAAATATATGTATGTATGTATATGAAATGCAGTAAAACAGAAATTATTAAAATGTATCCAAAAGTTTTACGATTTGCACTTTTATCTAGAGTCTATATTGTGTTTAACTCTACTACAATTCCAGGCATTATCTTTAGTTAAATTAAATTTTCATTTTAATTTATTATCATATCATATGGGTCGCCACCAAACATTCATACATACAAAATATTGAGTTAAAACAATAATTTATAAATATGCTAAGATTATGAATTTTTTTGTGTGATTTGTTAGCAGTTAAGAAATAATATTTATATTTATTTTAAAATTATAATATAAGTAATTGAAGGACATATTAATAAATCTTAATTTTTATATGGAATATCAAATAGATTTTTAAAATATACTGACATATTTTTAATTCAATGGAAAATTAACTACACCATTTCCAATTGTATTTCACAACTTTATAATTTTGAATTTAAGAAATTTCGAATTTGATTTTGGAAATTTCTATGTGTATTTTCCTCATGCTTTTCAGAAATTCATTTATTTCTGAATAGTTTTTAACTTACCTTACTGGACAAAAAATTTTATATTAAAACAAATTTGAAAAAGCTCCCAAATATGAGCTCCTACTACCTAATGCAAAGTTTACTAAACAAATTAAAAAGAATGTTTACATTAGTACTTTTAACAAACTGAATTTAACTGAAATAATACATAAACTTTATATAAAATAACTTAATCTATGAAAAAAAGAAATAACAAAAACAAATGAAATTTCACACAAAGATATAAAATAAATATAAACTGTATAACTAACCACAAAAAGTTCTTAACTTTCCTTTGAGGCTGAAAATACAATGGAGTAGTCAAATATGTTCTCCCTTTTTTAACAAAGTGAAATTCCAGTCCGAAATTTACTATGAGTATTTTAAATAAAAATAAAAAAGAAGCACAAACACGGAGAAACAAAGTGAAGTGAAAGCAAAAAATTAAAATAAATCCAAAACTGACAAAAACGTTTTGTAGTTGTGCTCGTTTGGTTTTGCTGATGCAGAAACAAAGCGAAATACACACAAAACAAATACCACAAATAAGTTGCATACGAAAAAATCATACACAAGAAAAAAAAAAAAAAAAAAAAAAAAACAAAAATAAAACATAAAAAAAACGGAAACGGATATAAGTAGCCAAATGATTTCCCTTGATACAAACACTGCGTAATACTTTGTAAAAAAAGAGCATACAAATACTTATATACTACAAGTTAAACTAACTAAAATGTTACAACAGTGAAAACTCTGTGTAATAACTGTAAAGTTTTAACAAATCTATTATTTACTTAGAACCAGGTTTCACTGTGCTATATGTCTTAATTTTTTCCAAACTTTAAATTTGCTTTGGTTACTCAAAAATGAAAAGACCCTTTCTAATGCAAGTGCATCAAGGAGACTAAAGCTGCTAACACGACAATACATACCGACACTTACCCAAATTTTGTAAAATATTTATACATAAAAACTACGTTGTTCTGCTTTCGCTTGAAGGCCGTTAAGACTTTAAACTTTATAAAATATAAATAAGCTACGAAGGAAAAATATAAAGAAATGCCAAAAACTTTACTTAAAGTATTTCTGAGAAATAAAATTTAGAATGTTTTAAGAAACATTTGTTTTCATTTTTGCCGACTTTGTTTTTTTTCGTTTTATAATATGCGTGCAACAAAGAAACACCAATGGCCAGATGAGCTTTTTTTATATTTTTTTTTGTAAAAAGTAGTAATAGTTTTTCTTAAGCTACTACCATCATTTTTACAACAAACTTCCTGAAGGCACTTTTGCTACTTGTAAATTATTGTTTAATTTTCTTATGCTTTGTCGAGCGGTTGTTTATGTTGGTGCATCGTAATTTTTGAATTTACATTGCAAGATCCTATATCAAAAGTACAAGAAAATGTATTTGATGTTCCATTTTAAATGATTCATTTGAAGAGTTAAGCCCATAAGAACCTGTCAAATCTTAGATCAGTTCTAGTTCAGTTTTAGTTCAGCTCTAGTTCAGTCTAGTTCAGTTCTAGTTCAGTTCTAGTTCAGTTCTAGTTCAGTTCTAGTTCAGTTCTAGTTCAGTTCTAGTTCAGTTCTAGTTCAGTTCTAGTTCAGTTCTAGTTCAGTTCTAGTTCAGTTCTAGTTCAGTTCTAGTTCAGTTCTAGTTCAGTTCTAGTTCAGTTCTAGTTCAGTTCTAGTTCAGTTCTAGTTCAGTTCTAGTTCAGTTCTAGTTCAGTTCTAGTAAGTTCTAGTCAGTTCTAGTTCAGTTCTAGTTCAGTTCTAGTTCAGTTCTAGTTCAGTTCTAGTTCAGTTCTAGTTCAGTTCTAGTTCAGTTCTAGTTCAGTTCTAGTTCAGTTCTAGTTCAGTTCTAGTTCAGTTCTAGTTCAGTTCTAGTTCAGTTCTAGTCAGTTCTAGTTCAGTTCTAGTCAGTTCTAGTTCAGTTCTAGTTCAGTTCTAGTTCAGTTCTAGTTCAGTTCTAGTTCAGTTTCTAGTTCAGTTCTAGTTCAGTTCTAGTTCAGTTCTAGTTCAGTTTTCTAGTTCAGTTTCTAGTTCAGTTCTAGTTCAGTTCTAGTTCAGTTCTAGTTCAGTTCTAGTTCTAGTTCAGTTCTAGTTCAGTTCTAGTTCAGTTCTAGTTCAGTTCTAGTTCTAGTTCAGTTCTAGTTCTAGTTCAGTTCTAGTTCAGTTCTAGTTCTAGTTCTAGTTCTAGTTCTAGTTCAGTTCTAGTTCAGTTCTAGTTCAGTTCTAGTTCTAGTTCTAGTTCTAGTTCTAGTTCAGTTCTAGTTCAGTTCTAGTTCAGTTCTAGTTCAGTTCTAGTTCAGTTCTAGTTCAGTTCTAGTTCAGTTCTAGTTCTAGTTCTAGTTCTAGTTCAGTTCTAGTTCTAGTTCAGTTCTAGTTCAGTTCTAGTTCAGTTCTAGTTCAGTTCTAGTTCAGTTCTAGTTCAGTTCTAGTTCAGTTCTAGTTCAGTTCTAGTTCAGTTCTAGTTCAGTTCTAGTTCAGTTCTAGTTCAGTTCTAGTTCAGTTCTAGTTCAGTTCTAGTTCAGTTCTAGTTCAGTTCTAGTTCAGTTCTAGTTCAGTTCTAGTTCAGTTCTAGTTCAGTTCTAGTTCAGTTCTAGTTCAGTTCTAGTTCAGTTCTAGTTCAGTTCTAGTTCAGTTCTAGTTCTAGTTCAGTTCTAGTTCAGTTCTAGTTCAGTTCTAGTTCAGTTCTAGTTCAGTTCTAGTTCAGTTCTAGTTCATGTTCAGTTCTATTACAGTTCTAAATATTTTCCTTTAATTTAAAACAACAAAAATGTATGCCAGTGCCTCTGTTTTTAGAAAAATGCTTAATCTTCAAAATTCAAGAAAAAACAAAAAACTTGTATGTCGGTTTTTTGTATTGTCCAACAAACCAAATCAAAATTATGCAACATTAAAATTGACATGCCATTGTTTTCAAAAATGATTTACAAACAGTTACAAAATGCAAATATTGTTTATAAAACCAATAAAATTTTAGTTTTTATTGTTAAACATTAAATATTTAAAATACCATTTCCATATCGTTAATCAACGCAGTCATTAATTTTAAGTGTTTATTTGATTATCTACAAATGGCACGCAACATGACTACATTCTTTATTTCCGTTTTCCTTTTGCTATGTTTTTGGCAAATACAGTTCAATTCATTTGAACAACAAGTGGTCTAAACTAGAGGAGAATTACAACTCAATAGAAATTTAGAATTTGGACAAATTGAAAATATAAATGTAATTTAACACGCATAGAGTTTTACATGGAGTTTTGTTTTTCGTGTACTCAAATTGCCTAAATTTACGTTTGCATTGACGTGTAAAAACGTATAAACTGATAAGGTTTGATGGGCTGTTTAATTGAAAGCAAACATTGAAATGAAAATACAATTTACATTTTTTGGCAATAATACGCAAATAAACACTCAACACTTTTTAAGGTGTGTAAAAAGTTTAAGACAAACGTAACGGCCCATACATGGCATGTACATTGGAATAGAAGGAAATATTAATAAACTGCATATGATAAAGAATCAACAGTTTACTGTAAGACAGTAGTTATTTAACGAAAAGTAAAAATGGTCCAAATATTTATGCAGATATTGTTCTAGTTTAGTTCTTGTGCAGTTCTAGTTCAGTATCTAGTTCAGTTCTAGTTCAGTTCTAGTTCAGTTCTAGTCAGTTCTAGTCGTTCTAGTTCAGTTCTAGTTCAGTTCTAGTTCAGTTCTAGTTCAGTTCTAGTTCAGTTCTAGTTCAGTCTAGTTCATAGTTCAGTTCTAGTTCAGTTCTAGTCAGTTCTAGTTCAGTTCTAGTTCAGTTCTAGTTCAGTTCTAGTTCAGTTCTAGTTCAGTTCTAGTTCAGTTCTAGTTCAGTTCTAGTTCAGTTCTAGTTCAGTTCTAGTTCAGTTCTAGTTCAGTTCTAGTTCAGTTCTTAGTTCAGTTCTAGTTCAGTTCTAGTCAGTTCTAGTTCAGTTCTAGTTCAGTTCTAGTTCAGTTCTAGTTCAGTTCTAGTTCAGTTCTAGTTCAGTTCTAGTTTCAGTTCTAGTTCAGTTCTAGTTCAGTTCTAGTTCTAGTTCAGTTTCTAGTTCAGTTCTAGTTCAGTTCTAGTTCAGTTCTAGTTCAGTTCTAGTTCCAGTAGTTCAGTTTCAGTTCTAGTTCAGTTCAGTTCAGTTCTAGTTCAGTTCTAGTTCAGTTCTAGTTCAGTTCTAGTTCAGTTCTAGTTCAGTTCTAGTTCAGTTCTAGTTCAGTTCTAGTTCATAGTTCAGTTCTAGTTCAGTTCTAGTTCAGTTCTAGTTCAGTTCTAGTTCAGTTCTAGTTCAGTTCTAGTTCAGTTCTAGTTCAGTTCTAGTTCAGTTCTAGTTCAGTTCTAGTCAGTTCTAGTTCAGTTCTAGTTCAGTTCTAGTTCAGTCTAGTTCAGTTCTAGTTCAGTTCTAGTTCAGTTCTAGTTCAGTTCTAGTTCAGTTCTAGTTCAGTTCTAGTTCAGTTCTAGTTCAGTTCTAGTTCAGTTCTAGTTCAGTTAGTTCAGTTCTAGTTCTAGTTCAGTTCTAGTTCAGTTCTAGTTCAGTTCTAGTTCAGTTCTAGTTCAGTTCTAGTTCAGTTCTAGTTCAGTTCTAGTTCAGTTCTAGTTCAGTTCTAGTTCAGTTCTAGTTCAGTTCTAGTTCAGTTCTAGTTATAATGCATATTTTTTATTGACCGCTGTTTGTAATAACCTCTTTTGAGTTTATTAGTTTAGGCTTTCATATGAGAAAGTCAGGCCAATTATAGATTATTTTTCTAACCTACAAAACACTAAGTAGAATAGAACTATCATTATCACCACTAAATATTGAATACTTACAACTACTACATCTATGGTATTTAATGCCGTAAATATTTCTTTGTATTATTTAAAGGTTTTCTATTTCTATTAATACTTGTTGGTGTCAGAATGAAATGATTTTAGAGCACTTCTCTGGCTGCCGTTATTTCATAATATACATAAGTACATCAGTTTAATATTTCGAACTAGAGGAGTACACAGAATATGTTATTATTATAGTATGGAGAAAAATTTAACATTTATAATTTACTAATATTTTTTAGCTGCGGTCTAATCTTTGTATTACTTAAGCTTGTGCATAAACATGCTCTTGCATATTCATATACATACATTAACGTTACTAATACGCAGTGTTGAATTTCAGTGAAACTATCTGAGTTTTTTAAGCTCCATTAAATATGGAATTTGGTGGGTTTTATGGTCATATCAAATAAATGGTATATTTTTGGTTTGTTTTAAAAAGGTGGAATTATTTCAGAGTATTTTATAAGTAGTTAAGTTTGTTTGTAGTAAGTATTTAGGTGTTTCGAAGCACCTAATGAATACATACTAGTTGAATATTATTGACGAAGATTTAGTATACTTACAGTTTATTGAAACAAATATTTTTAAGATTATAAAAATTTGTTTCTTTTCTGTACTTTACGATGATTTTGTACTTTTATTGAGTTCGTAAATCGAATCCGTCCGAATTTTTAAACATGTTACATGAATAAAGATTTACGTTTTTTTGCGAAAAATATACAGAAAATCTAAAACATTGACATACCAAATTTTAAAATGTTTTGTGTGTTACCAACCGCTAGAAAGATCTATATTCGGAATCGATATTTGCAGAAAACTGTAAATAGGTTCTAACCCTAGTATACATTGTTATGTAACAATATTTTAATACTACTTACAACAATGATTCTGGTGCAGAAATCATTTATTAAATTCGTGTAAATAAAATTTTGTATGATAAGGATATTTAATAGATTTCATTTAAACTGCATACATAAGTTATTGTATTTTTGCAATCATTGGCATTGTTGTCAGTTGATACTTCTCGTAACAAGTCTAAAACATTCACAGAAATTTCACTGAATAACATTAATATTGTATTTAACTTATACATTCAGTGGCAAGTTTTATAAGTGTTAATACATCTTTTATTCAATGTATGTGTGTTTGAGACACATTGAAATAAATAAAAATAAAAAACTGACTTTGTTACAAAAAACATCTTAACATGTCTACAGTACAGTACAACAACAATAAGTGCCCTGCAGTTCAGGATGGTTGTTACGAAAGTCAACTAATTATTTAGAAATGTATGAATAAAAAACTGCTGGGCACTTTTCAAATAAACAAAGTAACAAAACTATACATTAAACACACTTATGGTTACATAAGCGAACACATTTATACAATGACATTCGCAATAGGTAAACTCACCTTAAAATTATAGTTGCAATCACTACGAATAACAGCTTAAGTTAAAAATTCTACAAAATTTTTGGAAAAAAACTTTTAGAGAAATATTTAATAATGCCGTCTGCATAATCTTAACATTAGATTGGAATGCTCTGCATCATTCAATTAAAAACAAAATAAAAAGTACGGGAACGATCGGACAGTTTGTATGCGATAGGTCTAATGAGGGGAGGATGGGTAGCCTCTTTAGAATGGAAAAGTACAAGGTTTGTATATAAAGGAGTGCAGGACAGGCCTGCTATATCTAGGTGTATTTCTTTGGACCTATTTTCATTACATTTATCCTCCTTCCAAACTACATACATATATAAATAGATAACTCAATTTATGTTTATATCGACTTAGGCGTTAATCAATTATTACCATAGATATAATAATGAATTGATTGAGTAAGTGAGACAAATACAATAATAATGATATAAATGTAATAGAAAAACACATTGACTATTATACAAACATATGAACATATACATTTTTATATAAAATATAATTGCGTTTATAAATATGTACGTGTGTATATTGTATTTCAGTGTATATGTGTATATATGTGCGTCGGAAATAATTTCCACAATAATGATGAGTTATGATGACAACCACAAAAAATATAAAATTATATTAGATAAAATGGTGTTAATATGTCAAAAGTTATTGTTGACATTATTATTGTTACGTTTTTCCTTGAATGTGTATTTGTATACATTTTACTGTGTAATAGTATGTGTTATTTAAAGGTTAAATTTATTAGTGTTATCTTAATGTTTTTTTTTTAATGTATGGAATGAAAAAATATATATGTATATCTTAATGATATAAAAAGTTTATTTGACCTATTTAAGTTGCACGAATAAGTGGTTTGCAGAATTTATAATATTATCGTAAAACTAAAAATAATCTTTAGTCACTATAAAGAAGTTAGTGTGTATTTATTTTGATCCAAGTTCCATATTAGCTTTATTTCGAGATTATATTCTATGTCAAGTAAGTGAGAGTATTCGTTTTTTTTTTTATTCCGAATTATGTTGATGACAAAAAGTTGATTTTCTAAAAGAGGGGCTTTGGGGCATGGTTTAAATATGGACCTATTCTCTTACATTTGATTAAAAGTTATTTATGCAGAATTTCGTTGTGATACTAGTTTTTATGAGTGAATTATTGACTCTCATGTCGTTTTCTGAAAGCGACCTTGTGTGGGGGCTAGGGTCAAATGAGGCCCGATCATTACGAACATTGGAAGTATCTTTAAGACTTATATAAAACCATGTTATGCCGATTTTTGTGGAGATATTAGCACATTCAATAGGCTTCGTTTCCAGATCAGGAGAAATTGTAACAAACAGATGGGTAGATGGACAGACATAAATATAGCTTAAGCGACTCAGAAAGTGATTTTGTATACTTTAAGGTGGGTGTAGAACCAGTATGTTTGGGCAAACGTAAAATAATATGGGAACTGGGGTCAAATTTGGTTCAATATATTTCTATATACATAATTATAATATGTTTATATAAATATATAAAGTAAATAATGGAACATTTAGAATAATTATGAGCTACAAAGTGTTATCCTGGGAATAAGGTTGTATGGTTCAAATTTCTTCAAATTATATTGAAAATTGATACTTGTTGTTAACAGAGTTGATGAACTGAGCCCAATTAAAACTGAAAATGGAAACATAAATTTTTAAAGTTACAATCAGTAGTATAAACTGTATATCATGAGCCACTTATGGTAGTTGAGGATTTAAAAAAATCCAAACATATCATTCAACCGACATTCATTAGTAATATAGTAACGGTATGTATGAATGTATCTGTGTATCTGAATATACTACATGTATAAAAGTAAGTGTGTGTGTATGCTGACAAAAACAAATATGTCAAATGTCGAATAGAAATGCACTGTTACCTCTATAACGCTTTTGTGATGGATTTAATGTTGAAGGTGCCTAAACGCATACACATGATCTCACAAAGAAATGTTTAGCAGTATGTGAGTGAGTGTGTGTTGGTTTTTTTGTTTCTGGGAAATTTTCTGCGTTGCAGATTTTTAATGCAGACGTACAGCTCACGCATGCATTGAGTTTAAAAAGGTGATGTATTAAACGTCGTTATACGTTATTTTAGAGACTAGTTAGGCGACAAGCTGCTGTTATGTTTTTATTTTTTTATTTACCAAGAAAAATACGGTGAAGTATAGTTAGTTTGTTAAAGCATTAGAGACAAAAATCTTTAATGTAAATTCAGGATTGCCTTTTTTTCTGTTTGAAATGCATTTTAATGGAAGTTTTGGGCCAAAAAATGTTTATAATTTTTAATATACTGCTGAAATTCTGTCGAATTAAATCTGTTTTAATTTTTATAATAGATAAAATTTCTTACACTTTTCTTTGCTACTGTACACCATTGCCATGTACCTATGTCCCTTGCACTTTGTATCTTTTTTTCTCGCTTTACAATCGCCATAGTGATTTGGCAATAACGCTACCGTTTAGTTTTAGCAAGCAACGGCAATAACAATTTGCAATTTTTTGTTGTTGTTGGATTTTTTACACACTTCCTTCTCAACATCTATGGAAAACCCAAAAGTACTAGTACTATAGACGTTTTGTTGTTGTCGTTATTGTAGACATTTGTTTCTATTTCAGTGTTGTTGCCGTATTTGGTTGCAACATTTTACTGTTGCTGGTTGCTATTGCATCGTCATCATCAATATCCTCTTGTTACTATGGTTATTTCACGGTGGTTTCATCACGTATGGTCTTTAATGTTACTTATTGCAACGCTGATAATTTGTTTGTTGTAGCGAAACGTGAAAATTTCAAATGACTTGGAGGTTTTCTTTATTTGCAACAATGACAAAATGCATTATTGGGGCCAACAAATAGCGCTAAAAAAGAAACAAACGGGGTTACAGTTTACGTTTCAATATTTTGGTATTGAAAACGAATTGTAGAGGAAAACATTAAAAGGGAAATGTTAAAAAATATTAATAAAGTATGGTCGGTAAAATCCTTTTACCAAACAACAATTCATATAAGATATTTTTGGCAAAATGGTGGAAAAATAGCTTTTTTTTGTTAGGTCTTAGCGAAGACAAAAATTTTTAAAGATTTAATAATAATATCTATTTATGGAGGTTTTTTAGAAGTTAAAATTCCCTCTATTTATAACCTAGACCACTATAGTGAGAAAGTATTATGCTATTGTGCTGATGCTTATAAAATATTAGTACTATACCCACCATAAAGTATACCGATCTAGAAAGTGATTCATAGTAGGCCCGTCCATGTATCTACATATATAAATGATATAGAAGTACATGTGACAATTTTTTCACCTAACCACTATACAACTGAACCCCCGGAAAAGGGGTATTGAGCTGATTATTATGTAGAATATAATGATGTAATGATCAGGCCCTAGCGGCCATACAAAGTCCCCATGAGAAAATCACTTGAATATCAACAGTTCAGTTATAAACACAATAAAATCCAGCAAAAATAAATAAATATTATATAAATATACATAAATCTATAATAAATTGCTTAATTAAATCGGAACGAAGTTAGTTAGTTAGTTAGTTAGTTAGTTAGTTAGTTAGTAGTTAGTTAGTAGTTAGTTAGTTAGTTAGTTAGTTAGTTAGTTAGTTAGTTAGTTAGTTAGTTAGTTAGTAGTTAGTTAGTTAGTTAGTTAGTTAGTTAGTTAAGTTAGTTAGTTAGTTAGTTAGTTAGTTAGTTAGTTAGTTAGTTAGTTAGTTAGTTAGTTAGTTAGTTAGTTAGTAGTTAGTTAGTTAGTTAGTTAGTTAGTTAGTTAGTTAGTTAGTTAGTTAGTTAGTTAGTTAGTTAGTTAGTTAGTTAGTTAGTTAGTTAGTTAGTTAGTTAGTTAGTTAGTTAGTTAGTTAGTTAGTTAGTTAGTTAGTTAGTTAGTTAGTTAGTTAGTTAGTTAGTTAGTTAGTTAGTTAGTTAGTTAGTTAGTTAGTTAGTTAGTTAGTTAGTTAGTTAGTTAGTTAGTTAGTTAGTTAGTTAGTTAGTTAGTTAGTTAGTTAGTTAGTTAGTTAGTTAGTTAGTTAGTTAGTTAGTTAGTTAGTTAGTTAGTTAGTTAGTTAGTTAGTAGTTAGTTAGTTAGTTAGTTAGTTAGTTAGTAGTTAGTTAGTTAGTTAGTTAGTTAGTTAGTTAGTTAGTTAGTTAGTTAGTTAGTTAGTTAGTTAGTTAGTTAGTTAGTTTGCTAATAAATTTTCTAAATGCATATTTCTTTCATATATAGATTATCACTTTCACATATATATTCATATCTTACATTTAGGAAGCATATCCTGCAGTCCTTAACATCCGAATGCCTACCAGTAGCCAGACTATAACATGTTAAATTTTGTTAATTTCATCTGTAAAAATAATTGTTAATTATTTGTTCTTTTTACTATTTTCCCCTTTTTGCTTGTGGATTACATTTGAGTGTGTTTGTGGGCTTTAAAGAAATATTGATAAAATTGTTTAATGACGTTGAATACCAGTTTGATGCGCTTTTTTATTGTTGTTAAGTTTTTTGCAGATAAAGAATTAAAAACAACAATAAAAGCCGTTAAGTTTGTTTAATTTATTACGGTGATGATATGAAAATATTTCGTTGTTTTTTATCTTCTGAATATACAAATTAATGCATGCGTTTGGACTTGTTTTTATTTAAAAGCAATAAAATGGGAATTGCATTAAAACTATTTTACGTTTTAAAACATATGGGACTCTTTTTCCTGGTGTCGTCATTGATGTTGTTTTTTAAGGGACTTATGCGGTAATTTGGTTTCAACATATGTATGTACATAGTTATGTACATACATATGAATATATGTACATTTATATTATTTATCCTTTTTTTAATAAATCATTCAAATGAGTGTGTCGTTAAAGTCAGAGCACAATTGTGGTTTAATACGGAGTGAAATTCAAATTAATTTTGTTTGAATATTTTAGAGATACATATTTCTCATTTTAACTAATATTAATTTAATTAGAACAAAGTTATTTAATTTATAGAAGGTGTCTATTTCAATATTTAAATTTTATCTTTAAATAGGAAAACGGTTGAAAATTTTATTTTTATAGACAAAATTTCCAAACCTTGTCTCTATTGAAAATTTTGGGTAAAATTTATTTTTTTCTGCATAGCCTTTATAGTTATGAACCGATCGTCATACAATTTGGTAGAGAGATTTCGTTTTCTATTAAAATTTTTTACAGCGATTTTTTTAGCTTTGACAAAATTTTTTAGAAGATATTGATCGTTAAAGAAATTTTCTGTAGAAGCCTTATATAAGGTTTAGAAATCGTTATAAACCGATGCTATAAAATTCTGTAAAAAGTTTTTTGTTCCTTTAAAAATAGTTTTTGTCGAATTTCATCGCTATACTGGTTTAAGCTGTATTTTAGCCGGGCAACAGTTGAAATCGTTGACCGATACCGATAAATATACTCTTACACCCTCAATGTCTTTTCGTTCGAACACTTTTGTGTTTTCAATAGACGGTCATATCAGTATATGGATAGAAAATTTAATGAGGACTTACATATATACTTCTAAAAGTCCTTGACTCATATATAGATGTATCCAATATACACCCATCTTTTTTGATATGAGGTATAAAAATGTATTTTCGAATTGAAATAATCAGGAAAATTACATTTCTATAGGCATTTAATTTCATTCATTAAATTTAATAAAATCAACTACATTGTACATAGAGTTTTTAAAAATACCATTAAAATCAATATTATATCAAACACCTTTCTCATGTACAAACAGAACAATTTGCTACATTTTAGTTTGACTAAAGATTCCATGAGAGTTCATAGTGACAAATAATATACGACAAAATTGGGATTATTCACCCAAACTAATGAAATTTCACAATAACGTAACGAGTTCAATGAAATTTTTTACGGATCACTGATAAAATTCTTACACAAACACACAGATATAAAAACTGAGGGACACATAACCGAAACGCGTTTAAACATATACTGATGGGAATTACAAAAAAAAATTTATATTGAAAACAATTGAATGCCAACCACTCTCACATATTCGGAATGAGTGTGAAAATATGCAACATATTGGTACAGTTTTAAACATCAAATAGAGAATCAATATCAATGACACATACCACAACAATAAAATTACAATTTTATATAATCTATGTATTGACATATGAACATTTTGATGTATGAGTAGATATGTACATGGTATATTAGACTGGTGCCATTAAGCTCTTATATTATATTGAAATCCTTTTAATTAAGAAATTAAGAAAGTTTAATCGATTTGAACACAGATTTAATTGGTTTCATAAAATCTTCTAACGAAGACAAATATGAAAATTTATATAAATTTACAATAACCTATCGATATTTCATAGTTCTTTGTATCATTCAAGTATATTTATGTAATTTGTGTATGTGTAAGTATATAAAGCAAAAGATGTATTGTGTGTATTTTGTGTTGAGGTTTAATCAGCATTCAAAAAAATACCGCCGAAATCATAACTCATTGCGACAATGGCAACAAAGACAGTGTTGCCATATTGAATTTATTGAAAATAAATTTAATTCTTTAAACAACAAACTTGGTGATATTTCTTAGCAAAAATTAAGAAAAAAAAAAAAAAACGAAATTTTTGCTGATTACAAATAAAGTAAAAATTTGTAATCAGCAAAAATTTCGTATTTTTTTTTTTTTAATTTTTGCTAAGAAATTCTTGATTTTATATTTATTTATGGCAACACTATTAATGCCAACAATTTACGTACTTTTGTCGAGTATCTATTTTTTAGTCTGTGTTTAAAATCTGTGCGAATATCCAAAAATTGTATGTATGTATTTGTTCGACCTGTAATATACACAGACAAACGTACAAATGTAATACGAACCAAAAACATGGATTTTAAAGCGATGAATCAATATCCAAATTTTACCAAATTGCAATATGTTGTTAGGTAATACCGTCGGTGACTGTTCCCGATGAGATAAAAGGTTTTAACTTTGTATTTAAAATATCCGGGAAACAAATTAAAAAAAGAAACGAAACCTTTTTTCAGTGAACAACGAACCTGTCCACAAAATAAAAATACAAAGTATGTTTGAAACAATGAATTCCAAAGTACAGAATTTTGTTTAAACAACACAATGTGGGTGGAAAAAGTATCCACAGGGGGGTGTAACAATAATGCGGTATAGCACGCTAGAGGGGAGCCCGGATGAGGGACAAACAAAGGCGACAACGAAAAACGCGAGCGAGAGCGAGCGAGAGAGGCGAGCGAGGAGCGAGCGAGCGAGCGAGCGAGCGAGCGAGCGAGCGAGCGAGAGAGCGAGCGAGCGAGCGAGCGAGCGAGCGAGCGAGCGAGCGAGCGAGCGAGAGCGAGAGCGAGCGAGCGAGAGAGCGAGCGAAGCGAGCGAGCGAGCGAGCGAGCGAGCGAGCGAGCGAGCGAGCGAGCGAGCGAGCGAGCGAGCGAGCGAGCGAGCGAGAGAGCGAGCGAGCGAGCGAGCGAGCGAGCGAGCGAGCGAGCTAGCGAGAGAGCGAGCGAGCGAGCGAGCGAGAGCGAGCGAGCGAGCGAGCGAGCGAGCGAGCGAGCGAGCGAGAGAGCGAGCGAGGCGAGCGAGCGAGCGAGCGAGCGAGCGAGAGCGAGCGAGCGAGCGAGCGAGCGAGCGAGCGAGCGAGGAGAGCGAGCGAGCGAGCGAGCGAGCGAGCGAGCGAGCGAGCGAGAGCGAGCGAGCGAGCGAGAGCGAGCGAGCGAGCGAGGAGCGAGCAGCGAGCGAGCGAGCGGCGAGCGAGCGAGCGAGCGAGCGAGCGAGCGAGCGAGCGAGCGAGCAGCGAGCGAGCGAGCGAGCGAGCGAGCGAGCGAGAGCGAGCGAGCGAGCGAGCAGCGAGCGAGCGAGCGAGCGAGCGAGCGAGCGAGCGAGCGAGCGAGCGAGCGAGCGAGGCGAGCGAGCGAGCGAGCGAGCGAGCGAGCGAGCGAGCGAGCGAGCGAGCTAGCGAGCGAGCGAGAGAGCGAGCGAGCGAGCGAGCGAGGAGCGAGCGAGCGAGCGAGCGAGCGAGCGAGGAGCGAGCGAGAGAGCGAGCGAGCGAGCGAAGCGAGCGAGCGAGCGAGCGAGCGAAGCGAGCGAGCGAGCGAGCGAGCGAGCGAGCGAGCGAGCGAGCGAGCGAGCGAGCGAGCGAGCGAGCGAGCGAGCGAGCGAGCGAGCGAGCGAGCGAACGAACGAACGAACTGAACGACGAACGAACGAACGAACGAACGAACGAACGAACGAACGAACGAACGAACGAACGAACTAACGAAAACGAACGAACAAACTAACTAACAAACTAACAAACGAACAAACGAACTAACGAACGAACTAACTAGCTAACGAACTAACTAACAACTAACGAACTAACAAACTAACAAACGAACGAACAAACGAACAAACTAACAAACTAACTAACTAACTAACTAACTAACTAACTAACTAACGAACTAACTAACTAACTAACTAACTAACTAACTAACTAACTAACTAACTAACTAACTAACTAACTAACTAACTAACTAACTAACTAACTAACTAACTATCTGACTAACTGTAATGTATAACTTCAGTCGGATTTGCCAAGCACAATCATTTGCTTTGCTGAGCACTTTCAGCGGAATCATATTTTGTCCACCGTAGGTGGGTTAAAAGTCCGCACACTTATAATTAATGTCCAACACATACCAAGCTTTACCTATTTTCATATTGGAATTTTATTGTTTCTTTTTTATTGTATATTTTTTGTTATAAAAATGGCTGCAATTTTTTCTACATTTACTTAGTTTGTCAATATGGTAGGTTATGTGTTGTAAAAAATACAATGTGTATGTAAATGCAATGTTTCTGGTTCACAATGCTGTGTGTGTGTGTGACATTACTCAGGAATGAGAGAGGAAATTGAAAAATTGATAAAAAAAATTGGGAAAAAGTACGCAAGGTTCTGTGACTAACTAAGAGGTTAAATAACATACTATTCTAGGAAATAAGAAAATAATTTGTATTACTAATACCAGGTAAAATTTTCTAATAGAGTCTTATTTATTTAAGCGTTATTAATTCTTTGTCTGTAGCATGAGAAAATTATGAGAATTTGTTTTTAATAAGTGTCATATTAACTATAACTTTAGCAAATTTATTTTTTTTCATTTTCTGTACCCTTTAATTCTTTTTACCTTCATCTATCTAAAATACAAAAAATAAAAAATTTTCCTATAAAAAAATAAATTTATTTCTCATAGTAATTCGACAAAGAATAATTAATTGTTTTATGCAACGTTACCAATTCGTGTTTTTTTTATTTTTTTTCGGTTTGCTTTTGTTTTATTATTTTTCAATTCTATGAACTACATTCATCCATACATACAGACATATGTATGTGTGGACGTATGTATGTATGTATTCATACATGCGACCAAATATAGTTTTGTAAGTCTGTTATTTAAAATATATTGTATTGTTGCCTCTTTGTTGTATAAATGCATTGCATCGATTATTTTTTATTTTTTTTTAATTTTAAATAAATTCGATCACAAATTGTATAGAAAAAAATTGGATTCAATATTCAAAGTGTTGCTGATGCTGAGTTTATAAGCTTTTGTATTATTATTATTTAAATTTTTATTGTGGTGTCAGTTTTTTGTATGTTTCGTTTAATTCGTTTGTGGATGCTTTTGAAGGAAAAAGTGTATAGATAAAAATAACAGTTTTTTTAAATAACAATTTTCTTTATATAAAAAATATAAAGGTACATAAATAACAGAAAATTTTATGTTTTTTATATATTATTTTTAAGGAAAAATTAAATAGTTAAATAATTGCTAAAACTCGATTGAATAGGTAAGTATATAATTTTTTCCTTTCAAAATCTGAATTATTATATTAAATCTAACATTTTTCACAACTTTATATTAAATGGTCATTAATTAAATATTAAGTATACGTTACCTATGTTGAAAAATAAATGCATGGTGTTTTTGGTATTTAACATATGTGGCGTATACTTTATGCGTAATTATTATAAAATAATTATACGCACTTGCTGATTAGAGTGTTCCGAGAAACTGTTTTTTTAAGAATCTAATGTAGGAATACCTCTCAATCGATGCGTGTAAATATAATGAACACCAGATAAATAAAAAATATTTTTTTAAAGGGGCTATGAGGCCATATAAATGAGAAAGTAAAAACGAACAGAGTATCTATTAATAAACTAGATAATGGTGCACTCAATGGACTTATGTACATTGTACATATTGGTATTTCGCACAATAAAGCAAATAATAAAACTCTCCAAAAACATGTATCATTTATAAAAATTGTTATTGTAAATATTTTTAAAAATTATCGTATACATTTACATAATTACTTACATATTTCTTAATTACTGATAAATGTTGTACAAAATGTGTTGTTTGTCTTTTCAGCTTCTGTGTTTTTTTTTCCTTACTCTTGCTGTATGTAATTCATGGCTCCCTTTAGATACGGGTGATTAATTTCCTTGTCCTTGCTGTAAGTATAAAATTTTTACATTCTTTTCTCTTCTCGAATTCTTTGGGTAGAAGAGTACATATTTTTCTTTAGTTCATATTTTCAAATAAAGTCATTTAACACAACAAGAGTATAAAAGCAATGTTTAAATAAATAAAAAAACAACACACATACATACAGAGAATCAGTTCCACTTCATATTTGTAGTAGTGTTGCAAATGTAAGAATGAAAAGAAATATAAAGAAATCATGAAATGCGGTTAATTTCCGTAAAGTATGCAATAATTTTTGCTTTTTAACAAAAAAATACTCAAAATTTATGCAAGAGAAAAGAAAAATTAAAACATTCAGATTGGGTGCAATTTTAAAGAATCGCTGTGGTAGTTCCTTTTAGGCTATAAAATTCATAAAACAAGGTCGAATTTTTTAAAATGAAAATAAATTTAAATATTTTCAAAATAATAATTATAATTGTTTTGCATATTATAAGAACAAGCTATTGAAATTTCAGTTTTTTTTAAACGTCACTTCCTTTATTCCCTTTGCAATCTATTAGATGTAGGGTGTTTTCTACAAAAAAAAAAAACTACTATTAACATTTAAAGAAGAAACAACAATTACCACAGTTCAAGTACATTTGTACATAATGTAACATATGTTGCACATGATGCTAGTTGCAACTCAGAGTTGTAACAATAACAACAACAACAACATCGACAACTAAAAAAAATACAAGAACTCTTAATTCATGTTGAACTACTTACATTCATCAATATAAATCAAGTGTGAATGGACCGCAGAGGAACATTGACCGACCAGTAGCATGGCTGGCAAGTTTATTGAGGGTGGTGAAGGTTTGGTTAGTGTAACAGACAGAAAACAAAAATAATAATAATTTTGCAAAACTGTAAGAGTTTAAAATTATGCCTTAAAAATTAATGTAGAAAATTTCTTTTATTTAATTTCCGTTTTCTTTTTGTTCATTTTGAATATTTATGTTTAACAAAGTATTACAAGCGAGTGATGTATTTTTTATTTTTTTGGAAAAGGATCATGTAAATTTTAATCATATTATAAGAGTTATTTTCTTGTATTAGGCTAGTCATTTTACAGAGATTTTCAGCGATGTATGTATGAATATTAAGGAAAACTATTTTGTATAGAGTATTAAAAACTAATTAGGTTTCTCTATTATGTTTTTCTCTACCAGTTTTTGTTCCACCACCAGACGAATAAACTTTTAACATTTATTTAAGACAGAGTCTTTTAGATGTTTGCTATGAACCTTGGTGGGAACCTGTTTTTGTAGTATTTATCCCTATATTTAAACCATATATAAATATTAAAGTTATTTTCTTTGACGACGTATGTTATTGAAAAATTATAAACAGTTTGGTGTCAATTTGGTACCAGTTGTGTATATTTCTTTATCCCCCTGTGTACACCATCAGTGGCGAGGGTATTATGCTTTTGTGTTGATGTTTGTAACATACGAAAATATTAGTCTCACACACACCTTAAAGTATACCAATCTGCTCAGAATCACTTTCTGGTTGATTAAGACACGCCCGTCTGTTTGTTCATCTGTGTATCCAAACCTTGTGCACACGCTTCAGGTCAACATTTTAAAGATAATTTGATGAAATTGGGCACATACTTTTCTCTTGTCACAAGGACAAAGTCTATTGAATAAGGTTGAAAGTCTAAATGATACTGCCGATTTTCGTAATGAAAGAGTCTCATTTGACCATTGCCTCCATATAAAGACCCCTTCAGAAAATGACTTGAAGGTAAAAATTTACTTATACACATAAATATCACGATTATATTCTACATAAATAACTTTAATGTAAACGTTAATTCCTCTACCAACATTTATAAGGATAGGTCCATATTTACCCTTGGCTCCGTATAACCCCTTTTTCACCTCACTTTTTATACCTTTCACCTTCGTGAGAAGGGTATTAATATCGAAGTGCTTTATATGAATACCTGCCGTGTTAGCCTATTTCACGGTGGTCTTTATCAACCACTGGGAGATCTTTTGTGGCGACACACTACCGCCTCTTTTTGCTTTTTACACGATGGTGGCAATTTACGAATATGGCATTTCCGGTCCAGTATACGTGCACTTTACTCAAGGACCGTTGCTTAACTTCCTAGATGCAAAAACATCACATCCATTTACAACCACGTAGATGGGATGGACTCTGTTGAGTCGGAAACAGCACCTAGAGACGTAACCGGATTCGTACTTCGGTCTGAATCCATCAAATAAGCCGAGACTTTGTTCTTACTCACAGTGACGCACTGTGGTAAATCTGGTTTAACAGAGTTTACTCTAAACATACCTGGACAAGGAATGAAAATTCAATGATATCACTTGTATACCATACCTTTCATCCATCACCATTCAACCCAGTACACTTCTCATTTATCCGAAACACTCATAAGAGAACAACATACGACAGACTCACTCTAGATATACGAGCGAATGAGTTCCGTATACTTGTATCATATTCAATTAACACCAACTCATTTCCAACGCTTAGTCCCACAGTCAATTCTCTGTGGGTCATTCGGCAACAGCACTGAACTTATACGGAAATATAGATTTCATCGTACATCATTCTTTCAACCGCAACTTATTCTTCCCGCGAATTTGAGTTTAAACCACAGCCACTACGTGGATCCCGATGGTATCTCAAACAACTGACCATCCGGGACAAGTCCTGCCGGCAACTGGCCAAGCGTAGCACCAGATTATGTGGTTCTCTGGTTTGACCCCATGTGAAATCATTCCAATGACTAGCCGAGGAGTGAAATGACATCACTAGTTTATTGTCCCGGCAGACTAGAAGTACTGGTAAAGAGGTTCTTACCCCGGGATTGCAATACACCAAGATGACGGTCTTTCTTTCTGTTTCTGTTGAAATCAGTTTTTTGAATACCTCAGATATCTTCGAAATCTAAATCTGCAATAATTCTGTCAGACATACATTCGAGAAGTTTTCTTTTTTAAATCAGCAAAATCCGTCCATTAATAACAGATATATATATATGCAGAAAGCCGAGACCACCTCTGAAAATTTCATCAAAAAAGAGAATATTTTGCATGCAGAGACAACAACAACGAGAGATTTTGCTTGATTGTATGTGAGTACGTTGTTGTCGCTCGTTAACGATTGAAAACAAAAACAACGTTTTGCCTGTTTTTGTATGTAATAAATGTTGAAAAACAAAAAAAAAAAAAAAAAAAACTGAAATGCTTGATTATTATAAATAATCCATATTTTTAGATACTACTCACTGGTGTGACTATACATTCTCACTTGTTTGACACTGGAATAGTGTATAAACTTTTATTTAAAAGAAGTCTTATGACTATAATCCCAATATTTATATTTTTTTAAGAAAAAATCAATTGATTAATATTTCATTCTAGTTTACACCCAACAAAATAACTTTTAGACTTGACCTCGTACATACATACATGTTGTAAGTTTTTGCAAACATTAACCTACCACTGTTGGCATGTGCGAAAGAAAAGTGTACAAGACCTGGCCAAAGTATGTATCGGGATTAAGCTGCACATGCGATCATATGGATTCCATTCTAGAGAATTTACATTTCATTATAATTAAGCCTAAAGGCTGGTAATGCTTTTTACGGATTTTCATTGAACAGATATTGTTTTTTTTTTTGTATATTATTGTTTGCTTTCCAACACATTTTTTATGAGTGTATGTATGTAGCAAGTGTGTAAAGTTTTTCGCATTGGGATTGGTTTTTTGCATAATACATTTACCAATAAAAGTGAAAAATAAAATGACAAAAAAAAAATCAAACAAGCCAACAGCCAATGTATACTACTTACAGTAACAGTTGTATTATTCTGGGTATTTGTGGCTTTTACATTAATTCCCGTTAATTTTTTCTTGTTGTTGCTTTCCTTTTTAAATATTTATTACCAACTTATGTGCAATTGAAACAACAACAACAACAAGCAAATACCATCATCACAGCATCATTTCCAGCCTTTGCAATGATAGCTTTATTCTGCAACAAATTCGCCTTCAAAAGACGTGTATTGCTTTTTTCTTTTTTGCTGTAAAATATATTGTAAGTACTTTATTGTTGTTGTTGTTTTTTAGTTTATATCCGGCATGTTTTTAAGTTTCAGATTTTGTAACACGAGTCCCTGCGGCAAGTTTCAGTAATTTATGTATTTTATTTGTATGTCATTAATACGTTTTATACGATTTTCTGGCTTTACTTTTATTGCAACCTGAATGGAAAAAAATGATTTTTTTTTATGTGTTGCATTTTTATATAAACGCATGTCACAAAGGAAATCCGAAATGAAATATTAATATTTCACTTTGTAAATCTTGAAGATTTATTAAAAGCTTTTATGTTACGTCTATACGTATATATGTATGTGTTTTATAGCGAACTTTAATTTGATGATTGATCATGAAAATTATTGTAATTAATGAGCGTATAACAGTCTTAACTAAAAATAATGCGATGAAGTTATAAAAAAAAGTAACACTGTTCGAATCTTAATATCCAACATCAAAGCATGTAACGTAAAAAGGCGACCGTCGAATTATTATTGGGTAAATTTTGAATTCAACTACTTTTATTATATTAAGATCTTACTTAGAAGCTATAGCCAATGATTTAATGCAGCATTATAAAATCTACTTAATATGATTGTAGGGTGTCATTATAACTATACTTTCCTACTTTTAATGATTTAAAATACTGTTGATAAGTTTACAATTTGATTTATTAAGTAAATTTGAAGTATATTCACCTGAGAATTGTAAATAATTTTATAAATATTATAAAAAAGCTTTGATTTACTTAAAACAGATAATGGTTGTTGCAACATGTTGTCAGTTTCAATAAGATCAACATTTCCTAGAATTATACCTTTAAAGTAAATGGAATTTTATATCAATTATATATAACTATTATTTTCTACCGGAAATTACTGCTAAAATAAAAGTTTATTATACTTAACACAAAATAACCTACGGAAATTAGTTGTACTATTGTTTAATAAACCTTATTAACAGTTTCTTTTTATAAAATGAAGTGTTGTTCTAGTAACTGATAATATCTCTTTTGTTAAATACCATACCCTTTTTGTATTTAATAGCGATTATATTATTTAAATCCTTTTCCAAGAGCTTCCATTTCGTACAGTTAAATGTGTTCATAATAATTTGGTAATTTATTTTAAATATTTTCTTTTATTAAAGTTTTTTAATTTTTTTTTTTTTTTGAATATTAAATTAACAGTTTGTTGATTCGCTGGCTAATTAGGTTCTTTAATAAATATAAAATGTAAAGCTTTCTTTACTTTTATTTAAGTAAAACCTAAAATACGAGTACATAAAACAATATTAATAAATTATAATTGTTTTTTGTAATAACTACTTAATGTATATTTAATATATAAAGTAAATCATAATGACTGTGTAAGTTTACTATACTATAATTAAATACACACAGTGTGGTGTAAAAGTTTTCGTATACAACAAAAAATTTAGGAAAGAAATACTTTTTATTGTTCATGCTAATTTTTCACTAATATCAATAAATCTTCCGTTTTTTTAAAAACATTTTCAATAAATTTTCCTTTAAAGCATATTTTCAAGAAATTTTCTTTTTATAAAAAAATTTTCCATAACATTCCTATAAAGCTACTTTGTATAAAACATTTTCAATAAATTTTCCTTTTATAGCAAATTTTCAAACAACTTTCATTTACAGAAAATTTTTAATAAAATTTTCATATTTTATAGAAAATTTTTGCATAATTTTCTTTTTATAATTCCATTAATTTTCATTTTATTTACTTTCTTTTTTAGGAAATTTTCCATAAATTTTCTTTTTATAGGAAATTTTCCTTAAATTTTCTTTTTATAGAAAATTTTTAATAAATTTTCTTTTTATAAAAAATTTTCAATAAATTTTCTTTTTATAAAAAATTTTCAATAAATTTTCTTTTTATAGAAAATTTTCAATAAATTTTCTTTTTATGGAAAATTTTCAATAAATTTTCTTTTTATGGAATATTTTCCATAAATTTTCTTTTTATAAAGAATTTTCCATTAATTTTCTTTTCATATTAAATTTTCCATTAATTTTTTTTCATAGAAAATTTTCCATACATTTTCTTTTTATAGAAAATTTTCATTAAATTTTCTTTTTAAATAAAATTTTCCATAAATTTTCTTTTTATAGAAAGTGTTCCATATATTTCCTTTTTATAGAAAATGTTCCATATATTTTCATTTTATAAAAAATCTTTAAATTTTCTTTTTATAGAAAATTTTCCATAAATTTTCTTTTTATAGAAAATTTTCCATAAATTTTCTTTTTATAGAATATTTTCAATAAATTTTCTTTTTATAGAAAATTTTCAATAAATTTTCTTTTTATAGAAAAATTTCCATACATTTTCTTTTTATAGAAAATTTTCCATACATTTTCTTTTTATAGAAAATTTTCCATACATTTTCTTTTTATAGAAAATTTTCCATAATTTTTATTATAGAAAATTTTCGATAAATTTTCTTTTTATAGAAAATTTTCCATAAATTTTCTTTTTATAGAATATTTTCAATAAATTTTCTTTTTATAGAAAATTTTCAATAAATTTTCTTTTTATGGAAAATTTTCAATAAATTTTCTTTTTATGGAAAATTTTCAATAAATTTTCTTTTTATGGAAAATTTTCAATAAATTTTCTTTTTATGGAATATTTTCCATACATTTTCTTTTTGTAGAGAATTTTTCATTAATTTTCTTTTTATAGAAAATGTGCCCTAAATTTTCTTTTTATAGAAAATGTAGCTTTTTAAAGAAAATGTTTAATAACTTTGCTTTTTAAGAAACTTTTCAATAAATTTTAATTTTATTATTGATAAATTCTTTATTTTCGAGACAGAGTTAATTCTAACACATACACACTCATATTTGATAAAATTTAAAGTTATATAAATTTTGTATTTATAGAAAATTTTCAAAAAAATTAAATAAACATTTTTAACGTAAGAATTATGTCGATTGAGAATAAAAGGTTTTTTTTTAAAGTAATGTATAAAAAAACTTTTTAATTTACTGTACAACTGCTAAACAAGCTCATAAACACACCACACGCATACAAAAATACACACATACATTAACACAATCATATTCTTATGACAATACAATTATTATATGGTGATTTTAACAAACAAACAAGAAGTAAATGAAGTAACTAACAATAATAAGCAACAACAACAACAACACCACTACCCACTAACACTTTCAAATAAAACCAGTCAAAACTATATAAGTATTTAGCAAAAGATTGAATGTTTGTATGTATGTGGCGTGATAAGGCATCTTACCTACAAGGCAAATGAATAAACCCGCTAAGAATAACAAAAGAAGCAAACAAAAAACTTTATAAGAATAAGAAACCAAATAAATCCGTTAACAAAAAAATAATAAACAAAACAACAACAATGGGGAAAAAAAAGAAAAACGCTTATCGCACTAAAATACTCGACCATGTTGTTATTTTTATTACTTAGAGAGCAAGTTTTCGAAATAATCCCAACATTAGCAACGCAATCAAAAGTATTACCAAGAAAATGTGTTGAAATTTCATGTTGGTCGGCCATATTAAGTAAAAGTCTAGTAATGTTGTCGCTGCTCTAACTACTTACATACAATTGCTGTAACCTTGCTGTTACTCTTACTACTGTTTCCTACTGTTATGGGTCTTCGTTTTGTTGCTTGTGAAATAAAAAAAAGAAGCAACAAAAAGAAGAAGTATTGAGCAGGAACTGAATGAAGTGTGGCACAATAAACTTTGACTAAGTCTTGAGGCTTTGTTTTCTTTTGATGTTATTGTTGTTGTTAGAGCTGTTGCTACTGTAACTACAACTACTGCTGCTATTGTTTTTGTCAGGATTTCTTCTTATTGTTAGTTATTGTATAGTCTTTGTATTGGCTTCTTTGGTTTTTGTAGTCTTAACCATCCTTCCTCCTTACTGCCTCTCTATAAACCCAACATAACAACAACAGCAACATCAGCAGCAGCATTATTAAAAGCCAAAACAATTCGTGTGGGTGAACCAAAGAAATTATAAGACCTCGAAACAAATGAAAAGACAAATTTTCATAATTACTTTATTGGGATAATAATTTTTGTGCCACGATTAACTACCAACCAACATCTACTTATGTCTATCACCATTTATTTGATACACTTTCCAACATTTGTATGTATGAATGTATTATTCGCTTTTCATTTATATTTCTATTGTAAGTATTTGTATTTATTAAGGTTTTTAGGTTTTTCTTTATATACCATGTATATATTTACAAATGTATCTAGTATGTAAGTTGGTTGTTGTTGTATTTTGGTAAAAGAAAATTATAATTATGAATAGTAAGTATTTACATATATACATATATAAATGGTATAAAATAAGGATAATATTTTTATTATACAACATTTTATGCTGCTATTGTTTTTATGTGTATCAGTCAGAGTCGTCTTCAATATACTTGAATCGGCTTAGAAATTCGTTCCCTATGCTATAGTTGAAAAGGATTTTTAGTTAACTGTAATGATACCAAAACTCGTTGATCGAGTAACTCGAAATAGCGTAATACTATGTATTATATTTAAGCAATTGTTTTGTTTATTAATATGTTTAAAAACTTATTTAACAGTCTCTTTGTAATTCCCCCGGGGGCATGTTACCTTGGTGAAAGACCCCATCTTGGTGTTATTGCATTCCCGGCGTAAACTACCAATACCTCTAGTCTACTGGGACTATAAACTGGTGATGATCAAATGTATCCTCGGCCTTTCTTTAGAATGATTTGACATGGGGTCGGTTAATGGAGAGGTCCCTTCGAGGTGCACTCGGGTAGAGAATGTCGGTTAAAAGTCGGTTAAGTGCTGTTGGTGTTGCATATGATAGAGGATGGATTTAGGTTATACGGAACTTAGCCACCCTTATATCTAGAGTAAGTGTATCGGATGTTGTTCTCTATGCGTGTGTCGAATGATTGATAAGTGAACTGAGTTGAATGGTGATGGATGAAAGGTATCTTATACAAGTGACACCATTGAATTCTCATTCATTGTTCAGGTAAGTTTAGAGTTTACCTGTTGCCGACTCAACATTTCTAAAAGAGGCTTTAGGGAGTTAGGGTCAAACATGGGCCGATCCTAAACAAATCGGGAGGAGGGATGTATATTTATATAAAGGTTAGTTATACTGAATTTCATCGATATACTAATGGTTGTAAGTCAATTTTTGGACGTTTAAGTAATTTTTTAGAGGTGGGACGGCCGATCATTATAAAAATCGGTCATTTATGCCTATATAAAACTTAGTTGCTCCAATTTTTGGAGGGATATTAGTATATTTGACGTAATTTTACGTTAAAAACTCCAAATTGGAACATCAGCCTATATGGGGCTAATGTTCCGATCCAAAAATATCTGTACGCAGAAAAAACATGGTTATGGTAACTATGATCTAAGGCAAAATTTGTTTTGTTTTTGTATTCATTTGTTGATATACTCTGTTATTTGTAAATTTAAATGGTTGTAAGTAACATAATATGTTTGCAATGTTATCATTATTTTCTCAAATTTATGATTGCCGTAAACATGAAATTGCTTACAGTAACTAAATATTGTTAAAATCTA